>NW_003852475.1:5471969-5521394 GCF_000181295.1 Otolemur garnettii | reverse complement strand
TGCTTCCAAGTATTGGTCGATTTCCTTCATATTGTCATATTTCTGGCAATAAAGTTTCTTGTAATATTCATTGAGGATTTTTTTAATTTCTAAAGGGTCTATTGTTATTTCATCTTTACCATTTCTGATTGATGAGAGATTTTACTCTTTTTTTCTTGTTTAGGTTGGCCAAAGGTTGATCTATTTTATTGACCTTTTCAAAGAACCAAGTTTTTGATTTATTGATCTGTTCTATAATCCTTTTATTTTCAATTTCATTTAATTCTGCTCTAATTTTGGTTATTTCTTTTTTCTGCTAGATTTGGGATTGGAATGTTCTTCCTTCTCCAGTTGCTTGAGAAGTCTCATTAAGTTGTTAACTTTCTCTCTTTCCGTTCTCTTGAGGAAGGCTTGCAATGCTATAAATTTCCCTCTTAGGACTGCCTTTGCAGTATCCCAGAGGTTCTGACAACTTGTGTCTTCATTATTGTTTTGTCATAAAAATTTGGTAATTTCCTTCTTGATCTCGTCTCTGACCCACCTATCATTCAGCATAAGGTTATTTAGCTTCCATGTTTTTCCTGCCAACTTTTTGATAGCTTATCTATTCAGGGTAATTCAGCAAAGTGAGCAAACGGTTCAGAAATTCTTTTTTTATTTGGCAGGAGCCAGGTTTGAACCCCCTACCTCCAGTATACGGGGCTGGCGCCCTACTCCTTTGAGCCATAGGCACCTCCCCTCCCTGTTCAGATGTTCTTTGGGGAAGCCAAACTAAGCGTCATGAGAAGACCTTGAGATTTTGTGTGAGCTATTTTATAAGATATTGCAAAAGAAACGCTGCCTTATAGGATCCTAACCATAAGGTATCCTACCCAAGATCAAGTGTCTTATGGTACTAGCCACAACATTTACCCCCTTGAAGATACCACTTAACTTCTTTGAACCTCAGTTATCTCATTTACAATAATGACATAATGGCATTTGCCTTTCAGAGATAATCTCAGGATTTGGAATCATTTATGCAACATGTATAGGGAGGCATCTTACATTCAGCAGGTGCTTACTGTACAGAAACCTTAAAAAATATTGTTTTCAAAGACAAGTACCACAAAAAACAAAGAGCACTCACCATCTGAAAAAGTCTAGATATTTATGTCATAGCCATGGAAAGCACTTGTGTTACTATTCCTGTTTGTGTCCAGTCTCCCAGATTGATTCACATAAAATATAAAGAACATTTATAATTATACAGACCATTCTATTTATATGGTTGGCTAGTCTAAACCATTTCAGAGCCAAAAATAAAGCTTTTGAGCCTAAATAACCTCATTTGGCCATCTACATCAGTATAATTATCTTCCCATTGCACAGAGAATATGTCTCAAGGGAGAAATATTTATGTTTTCCTGTTTTTACTTTCTTGGATGGATCAATGTGACCAACTGAAACCTTGGCAAGCATGAAAAATGAAACAGTACATGACACAGAAGCTTAGTCATTAAAAGTGATTTTCACAAACTTTGATAATCTAATGTCATAATAAAATAGAATATATTTAAGAAGGAAATTGAATTCAACTTTTAAGGAGACTCTGCAACACAATTCCCAGCCCTCATCAGTCTCCCAAGGATCAATAATGTCAAACTGCATGTTCTCTCCTTGTGGAGATTCATTCAAACCAATGGGGATTCTCAGAATCCCGTGAAAATATAGTGCTGCTTTGACCATGCTACTTGGTATTTGTTTAAATAGTTTAATACAGTGGGGAAAGTCACCCAACATAAAATTAACCATAGTAAACACTTCCATGTCATTTACTACATTAAGAATGATGAACAACTCCCACCCGTACCTAGTTACCAAATATTTTAATCATGTCAATCTAAACCCTGTACCTATTCAGCAGATTAACCCTGTTATGTCCTCCCCTATCTCTGGAAACCACCCACTTACCTACTGTCTCTATGTGTTTATTCAATATGAATATTTCATGTAAATGGAAACATAAAATTTGTGACCTTTTATGTTTGGCTTCTGTAACTTAGCACCACATTTTGGAGGTTCATCCACATTATAGCATGTTTCGGTACTTCATTCCATTTTATGACTGGGTAATATTCCATTGCTTATAGACACCATAATTTGTTTATTCATTTATGAGTGGACATGTGGCCTATTTGTATGTTTTGGCTATTATGAATAGTACTGTTATGAATATGCATGTATAGGTACTTGTTTGAGTACCTGTTTCCAGTTATTTTTAGCATATGCTAAGAGTGGTATCTGGGGGTCATATTTATCACTCAGTTTTGTTTGCTTGTGACTCTAGGCCCTGCAGCATAGATAGATGACTAGGTCCTGGCTACAATTCCTACCATGATTCTAATACCTCCCCTTCTCAAGCTAAAATAAAATAGACAAGATAAAGATTCTTTTTTTTTTTTTTTGGCCAGGGCTGGGTTCAAACCCACCACCTCCAGCATATGGGGCGGGCGCCCTACTCCTTTGAGCCATAGGCGCCACCCACGATAAAGATTCTTGAACATATATATACAAGATTCTTCAAAAATGTTTTTTTCCAGTTTAAATGTATATAATAATTAAATTATAAATAGCTCATGACAAATTTTCTGTGGCCACTGATCAAACAAATGTCTAAATTTAACATCCACGTAGTTACCAGAGTTTATGCTTTCTATATCAAACTAATATTTAACTCATACATATGCTATTTTTCTATATCTTGGCATGTTCTTTGTTTTGCAGCCTCTGAGGAACTAGAATTTAATATTATGAGCTACTGTTTATACTTCATAATAATAAGCAAAAAACAAAGTCCATAATTCTTAGTTTTTGACACTGAACTATTGATTTCCAAAAAGAGAAAAGAAAAAATAAAGATATGGTCAAAACAGGAAGCAAAAAAAAGAAGAACCCAGACATTCCCTAAATCTACAGTATTATCTGAAAAGTAGACCAGTGTTTTGTTATGATAGAAAGAAACTTCAAACTACCTTACTCTTCCAGAAATAATGCATACTGGGTATTTTATTGATATTTCCTCTTGTATACTATTACCCTATCTGTGGAAAATGATGAAACAGTTATTGAAAATACTCCAAATGACATAAAATTTTATGTCCTATTGTGATAACCAAGCCCCTTACCCTTAAAAAAAGAAATTTCCTTTGAATCCATTAGTCCCAGCCCTCTCAAGGGTGAGGAGAACTCTGAGAAGAGGCCTGAAGATAAGGGAGTGTATAGACAGGGGGAAGAACTTTGAGGAGAAACTTGAGATAAGAAAGTGCTTAGGGAGGAAAAGCTTGACATCCCCCTGCCCTCCCTTGTCCCCTTGCCCAAGGCTAACCACAATGATTCAGCTTCTGTACCTCTGCCTGCTTTCTGTGACACAGAAATAGGGTATAAAGACCCATTTGATCTGTCATTGGAGGTCGTTTGCCTTCAAGGGTAATGACCCCCTGCAGGTGTAATACATTTGTATTCACATAAAAGTGGGGTCCATGTTTCCTTCTCAGCTGTGAGTCATTAGACTATTTAAATCTCAAAAAAGAATGCCAATAAACGTTGATTAAATGGTTGCTGACAGCTTACTAAGATGTCAACAGATAGTACATTACAAACTCAGTGGAATTCATATGCATTAATTTTATTTTTTAAAATCTAAATATTACCTCCTGAAAATCAAGTAGCCCCTAATTATTTCTGGACTGAAAATCTCATAAGGTAAGAAAATGTTTGTCTTTCAAACCCAAACCAATAAAATATGGTACAAAAGCTAAGGGTGAAACAGAAGTTGTTTGCAACATTGTAATATTACCAGCAACATTATCAATGGCTCTACTTGCTAATTTCAGAACTTGAAGCTTTTTTGTCCATCTAGTCTAGTTTCACATACAGAAAGACAAAAGAAACTTGATATTAAATATTATTATATTCATAATAACAAAAGTAACATCAATAACAGCAATAAAATAATGGTTTTGATACAGAACAGGTGGCTTCCAAGCCAGTTCAGTGGAGCTGAGGGTTGCACCAGCCGCCCCTCGGGCAGTGTCGGTGCATTGGCAGCCAGCAGAGGAACCAGCGGGCTGGAGGGTAGGTAGGGGGTCCCCGTAGGAGGCTCCAGTAGCTGGAGGAGCCAGGCAACTGTTGGGGAGACACCAGAACCTTAGGTCTCCCTTCTGTTTCACTTGGTGCTAAATAGGTAACCTCCCCTGGCCCCCATTTCCTAGGCCTGCTCAATTTCATGTAAGTTGCCTTGGCCTGGTCAATTTCATGTTAAGTTTCCTAGCCCTGGGACTGAAAGGGATTATAGCCATGCATTTGCTACTGACTTCTGGCTAAATGTAACTATAGAGGACCCCAGACCACTATCTATACCCTTGGACAAAGAACCCAGAGAGAGACAGAGAGAAGGAGCAAGAGAGCTTGGTCCCCAACCTGGGTTCTCTCTGCCAGGATCTTTGGTGTTTTTGTAGTCTTGCCCTTTCTGTAAATAAATCCCGTCTTACCACTGATCTGTGGTCCATGGATTCATTCTTCCAATCACTGAGAATAAGAACCCTTGATAAAAGTCTGGTATCAGTATCATTTTAAATTTGGGAGAACTTAGAGTGGGTTAGACTCTAGCTAACCACATTACAGGAAGTGTTTTGTTAAATACTGTTTTATTGAACACGATGTTTTATTAAATATCATTAGTTTAGTACCATATTTATACTGAGGCAGGGAGAGGTTAAAAAAATGTGCTGGAAGTTTACTTACTTAGCTGCTATCCAAGCTTCACAGGGAAACAGATCTGTAAGATGTTATAAACTATATGCTTTTCCATTATGGCTTGTGTTGCTTATTGGCTTCTATCTTATAAACGTCTTTCCCTTTACATTACTTTTAGCTAATATAAGGTGACCAGATGTCCCGCTTTTGGCAGGACAGTCCTGATTTTTAACAAGTTGTCCCGAGTCCCAGGGCATTTTAAAAAAGTCCCTATTTTTGGAAAGAATGCACGACAATCTAAGGAAGGGCAGGACAACGGTAAGGGAATATATGGTTTTCAGCTGCTGAAAAGGTTTTTTTTTTTGAGACGGAGCCTCAAGCTATCGCCCTGGGTAGAGTGCCATGACATCACAGCTCACAGCAATCTCCAACTCCTGGGCTCAAGCGAGTCTCCTGCCTCAGCCTCCAAGTAGCTAGGACTACAGGCGCCTGCCACAATGCCTGGCCATTTTTTTGATTGCAGCCATCATTGTTGTTTGGCGGGCGGGCTGGGGATTCGAACCGGGCTACCTTAGGTGTATGTGGCTGGCGCCTTAGCCGCTTGAGCCACAGGCGCTGAGCCAGCTGCTGAAAAGGTTAATGTAACTCTGTTTGGGAATGAAGAGGTTAATGTAACTTCATTTGTAAATGAAAAGGCTAATGTAAACTCCCTATTCTCCTCCTGTACAAGGTCGCCCAGGTGGACTGGTGCCCTACTCCTTTGAGCCACAGATTCTGCTCTATACATAGTTTTTTTTAATGTATTATATTTGTAAATTGTGCTTATGTTGAAATAAAAAATATATTACAATAATATTTTTGCATTCTATGAAAATTTTTGTTGCTCCATATAGACCAAATTTTTAATTAGGAACCCCCTCCTCAATGGTGTCCCACTTTACCTATGTTAAAACCTGGTCACCTTAAGCTAATACCAAGCCACAGAGAGTCTGTACAATTCATTGTCAGCTCATCAGTAAATCTAGCATCAGAGGGAGTAAGCCTAAAAGAGTGGGCTCCTTGATTATCTCAGAACTGTATCACAGGATGAGGCAGAATTGGACAATACTTTTCAAAAATAGAAAAGATAAGCAGTTTAAAAACAGTTCAGAATGGAGAGATGGAAGGGACAGATAGAATACAAGGCCAAACAGGGAAAGAGAAAAGTAGGGACATTCAGCAAAAACAATACAATGTATGATGAGATAAATGATAGAAATACTGGCAAAAAATATAATAGTTATATAAAGATGCTCACAAAATGACAAACTATGAAACAATAAGAGCTGATTAAAAAAAGAGAGAACATAAAATTAAAATGAACATACAAGGAAAACCCAAGAGAAACACGAAGAAGATACTAATTTAGGTTAAAAAAAAAAAAAAAACAGAACAATATTTCCAGGATAAACATGTTTACAAAGGCCAGGAGTGAGAACAAATTGGATGTATGTGGTATGTGAGCTGTTTTGTTTCAGAAGCTTGTCTAAATTAACAGCTGTATCAAGTTCCTCAGGACAGGATAATGTAGTCACAGCAGCTAACACTTTGATCACTTAGAATGTACCCAGCACAATAACATTATATTCTGCAAGTATTAGCTCATTTAACTCTCAAAGCATTAATAACATTAAATAGGTACTAACACCTAGTAGGTGTCTGTTTCTGCTCCAAGGAAACTACCTGTATCAATTAACTTAAGCTTCACAATTATCCTATGAAGTGGGTTATTGTTCTATCATTATGCTCACTTTGGATAAGTAAAATAACTTGTGCAAGGACAAACACAAATGATTGGTGGAGCTTAGATTTACATGTGGGCAATGTGGCTCCAGAGCCGATTTCCTAATCATGATCCTCAATTGATACTTATGTCTTCTTTCTCAGGACAACTTATGTACCTGGCTTCATAAGACTCAATCTAATATTTTCAACTCTGGGTATTTTCACAGCTTTAGTGCATAAATACTGTATTCCATGTTAATCAGGGTGAGAGGACATGCAAAAGAACAGAAACAGGAGCAAATTATAGTTGCCCCAAAAGAATCAGGTTAAATCTAACACAATGTCTTCCTGCTGAATTGTCACATTTCCTCAGGTCCAGTCACAAATTCTAGGGGGAATTAACCACTATTTTATGACTGTATAGAAGTCTGAAATTAGTTACTATGACTTGAGTGTGGAAAAAGTGACATCACCATGTTCACAATCCCCGATTTCAGCTTGGTAGTTGGGGCTAAGGAGAACAGAGTAAGCAGGTGTCCATTTAAAGTAATTTAGCACTGCATGATAAAACTAGATCTTTTCAGAGTTGGTCTCAGGTTGTCAATGTGTCTACCTCTCCTCTTTCTATCTCTTTGGGCAGCACCTGAGGGTCAGACAAGCATGTGTGTATCAATGCTGCAAACTGTCCTGTGAATTTTGCTGGTTCTGTAACTGAGCTATTTCCATCAGATTGGTCTTTGTGTATCATCACCTAGTGTTTGAAGGTGCACTTGCCTTGCACTGCTCATGTCTGGCGTCCATGACAGAATTCCTGTTTTTCTTGTCTATACTTTACACCAGACTATGCCTGACTCCAAGCCAGTTCTAGTTTCCTGGGGCAGTTATCATTCCACATATCACACAGGGGTATATAGGAATTTCAGAATTGCCCCTATGTCATAAGTAGGCCTGGGAAACTTGGTTGGGAGTATGGGTAGCAGCTAGCTCAGGTCTAGTCTGCACCGAAACACAGCACACTCTTCTCTGCTTTCTGTTTTCCTTTGCCTTACCTGAAGTGCTCACAGTTTTCATTTTCTCAGCGCAGTATTTCATCAGGAGGAGGACAGGGAGTGCAGAGGGGCAGGGACTTTCACTAACTGCTCTTTTTGGCACATGCCCCCCAGTTTCCTCTCTTCTGACCCTGAAAACTGGCCAAGGTGGAGCATGGTTTAGGCTTACCCTCCACACTCTGAGTCCTTTGCCTTTCCTTCTTGATACCTGAAGGAAGCTCTCTGGAATTTGTAAAGCACTTTTCTCCAATATACCAGTCTCCCGCATATAAATGTCTGATTTTCAAGATTATTGTCTCTGACATGAACTTCAAGTTTCCATTTTGTGTCATTCTTTTTCCCTGTCTGTATTTGAGGAATACTATTTTTAATTTTTCTAGAAAGAGTGCATGCCTTGGAAATCAATAAAGGGGAGGAGATTTCTTCCAAGAAGGCACAGAAGAGAAAAGCATACTGATACACTTCAAAGTATGATCTGATGACATCTATTTAATATGAAAACTTTGTTTCTCATGAGAATTTTACAAAGGGACTCTGCATGATTTTAAAAAGATGAATCCCATATAATAATAATAATGGAATAAATAAGTGACCTTTGTAATGTAGGAAGTGATTCTTCAATAGGGACATCTGAGCAAATAAACAGTGCATTATAACAGAATATATGATGAGGAGATGTGACATTTTGATTTCAGTTCTACCAATATGTGACCTTGGAAAACTGTTAAGCTTCTTTAGGTTTCAGACATCTGCCATAGGTGGAGGAGGGGCAGTAGTATCATCCCTGACTATATTACTGGATCTGATGACAGATCAAAGAGGCTAATGTAAAATAACATTTAGAAAATTGCAAGCACCATTTATATATAATGTGGCTTTGTATTACTGGTAAAAATGGGGATAAAGGACATTCCAAGTAGAAAAATGATTTGGGTCAAAGATACTATCTGTATTCTCCATCCTAATTTTGTCTTTGATATAAAAGTATAAGAGGAACTGTAATGATTATGAAGTCAGAAATAATATTACTCATTTTATTATATAATATTACTCATTTAGCTATATAGCTGCAAAAAAAGGACTTGGGCCAGCTTGAATTTGAAGGATACAAAGTAGTACTTCAAGTTACCCAGAAGTTTCTTAAATATTTGAAAAATTGGTACTTTTAAGTTAGACTGGGTAAGTCAGTAAACTGATAACATATCACTGAAGAATGATCATTTGTCTCTTTAATTAATCTTCAGAAATATAATTCTATATCTGTATATGGGAAATTTATCATTATTTAACTACTTCATACAATTGCACAGTTAAGATGTTTTCCATTTCTCTGTGATAAATAACACTAGAAAGAATATTCTTGATCATATTTTTTTATTACTTTTTTTTTTTATTTTATTTTGAGACAGAGCCTCAAGCTGTCCCCCTGGGTAGAGTGTCGTGGCATTACAGCTCACAGCAACCTCCAACTCCTGGGCTCAAGCGAGTCTCCTGCCTCCTCCTCCCAAGTAGCTGGGACTACAGGCACTCGCCACAACGCCCGGCTATTTTTTGGTTGCAGCCGTCATTGTTGTTTAGCGGGTCCGGGCTGGGGATTCGAACCCGCCACCTTAGGTGTACGTGGCTGGCACCTTAGCCAGTTGAGCTATAGTTGCTGAGCCTTTTTATTACTTTTTTAAGGATAAAGTTCTAGAAATGGGATAAGTCCAGGAATACAAACTTTACTAAGATTCTTGGTAGAAAAAAGTTGCCAATTGGTTTTTCCCCCCACATTATTTCTCATTGTGGGTAGCTTTTTCATTTATGTACAATAAAATCCACTCTTTATGAAGTTTCATGGATTCTGGCAAGTACAGAGTCTTGTATCTACCACCAAAACCCATGATACAAGATAATTCTTTCACCCCTCAAAACTCCCTTGTGTTGTCCCACAGTAGTCAATCCCTTGCCCTGCTCATAACCCTTGGCAACCACTAAGCTGTTCTCCGTCCCTATAGGTTTGTTTCTCTGCCCTCAGAATGTCATATATATAATTATACAGTCTGTATTCTTCTGATGCCAGCTTCTTTCACTTTATAAAGTGCACTTTAGGTTCATCCATGTTGCTGTCTCTATGAATAATTCTAATGAAATATTTACTAGTATAACAAGTGAGAGTCCAGAGTCCATGAAATTATCTAATTTCATGAATTCTTCTTTGGTTTTGAGCAGTATTGCATCCTATGGGTGTAGCACATTTTGTTTATCCATTCTCCTGCTGAAGGCCATCTGGGTTGTTTCTAGGTTTGAGTGATTATAAACAAAGCTGCTAAATAGGCTTTGGTATGAATATAAGTTTTCATTTCTCTTGAGTAAATAATTAAAGGCAAATTGCTGTGTCATTGGTAAGGTAGATTTTATAAGAACTGCCAAATTGTTTTATTTTGCCTGTCTGTGAGCAATATATGGAAATTCTAGCTGTTCTGCATCCTCAACAGCACTTGGTTTAACCAGTTTTCTTTTGTTTTTTTAATAAAATTTTTGTCATTCTTATAGTTACTTGTGATATTTATTAACACTGTATTTTTCATTTGCATTTTCTTATAACTAATGACACCAAGCATCTATTCATGTGTCTATTTGCCATCTGTATAGATTCTTGGTGAAGGGACTTTTCAAATCTTTGGCTTATTTTTTCACTCAGATATTTGGTTTCTTCAATGCTGAATTTCAAAAGTTGTTTATGTATTATAGAAAGAAATTCTTTGTCACATGAGATTTACAAATAGTCAGTGGCTTTTTCTTTTCGTTTTCTTAACAGTATCCTTTGCAGAATAAGTTTTAATTTTGATAACTTTTTCCTTTATGACTCTGGTGCCATATTCTGTTTGCTTTTAAGAAGACAAATATTGGTGGTGCCTGTAGCTCAGTGGGTAGGACGCTGACCACATACACTGAGGCTGGTGGGTTCAAACCCTGGCTGGGCCAGCTAAAACAACAAAGACAAGTGCTACAACAATAAAAAAGAAAAAATAACTGGGCATTGTGGTGAGCACCTGTAGTCCCAGCTACTTAAGAGAATTGCTTAAGCCCAAGAGTTTGAGGTTGCTTTGAGCTCTGACACCATGGCATTTTAATAGGGTGACAGTTTGAAACTTTGTCTCAAAAAATGCTGGTGGAAATGCAAACTAATATGTTCCTTTTGGAAAGATGTTTGGAGAACACTTAGAGAACTAAAAATAGAGTTGCCATTTGATCCTACAATTCGTCTACTAGGTATATATCCAGAAGACCAAAAATCACATTATAACAAAGATATTTGTACCAGAATGTTTATTGTAGCCCAATTCATAATTGCTAAGTTATGGAAGAAGCCCAAGTGCCCATTGACCCACAAATGGATCAATAAATTGTGGTATATGTACACCATGGAATATTATGCAGCCTTAAAGAAAGATGGAGATTTTATCTCTTTCATATTTACATGGATGGAGCTGGAACATATTCTTCTTAGCAAAGTATCTCAAGAATGGAAGGAAAAGTATTCAACGTACTCAGTCCTACTATGAAACTAATTTATAGCTTTCATAGCAAAGCTATAACCCAATTATAGCCCAAGAATATAGGGAAAGGGGAAAGGGAGGGGAGGGGAGGAGGGAGGATGGGTGGAGGGAGGATAATTGGTGGGACCACACCTACGGTGCATCTTACAAGGGTACATGTGAAACTTACTAAATGTAGACTACAAAGTCTTAACACAATAACTAAGAAAATGCCATGAAGGCTATGTTAACCAGTTTGATGAAAATATTTCAAATTGTATATAGAACCAGCACATTGTACCCAATGACTGCATTAAATTACACAGCTATAATTTAATAAAAATAAATAAATATTCAAGGAGGAACAGAAGATATATTGCTTGCCACACAAACAAAAAGAAGAGTTTAAGTATATGTATTAGTACCTAAAATTTTATAATTTTTGATAGAGTAAATTCTCCAAGCAGTGTGCCTTAGTGCATAACATCAACACTAGTTTTTCACATATGGCTCTAAAGCACAGTTTTTTCATGGCAAATATTTACTAGTATAACAATTGAGAGTCCAGTATTATAACACTTTGACAACTTATATGATTGATACAGTTAAAATTATCTTTTGGCTAAAACATTTATGGAGTATCCATATAAAATATATATATATGTGTATAGTATATATACTTAGTAAATTATATAAAAGAAGCACACTTCTGTGGTAATTCCCTTTTTTCAGAATGTGTTTATTGTTTGAAATTACTATTAAAGGTAGAAAGGAATGCCACTTGGAGCTGACATAAATTAACGGGATATTAATTACACACTAGCACCAATGGAATCTCACATGTCTCTTGTCCAGACATTGAACTGTGTTTGCCCAATGAGCTTGCATGTGGAGATAGGTAAATCCCACTGTGCATGTGTTTCTAAGGCCAAATGGGCCATGGTAACTCTGAGTGGGAGGAGGTCATAGGGTCCTAATCTGTTTAGAGTTGCAAATTATTCCTACCCATGAGCATAAATGCCTGAATATTGTTTACACAATCCCTGCGGCAGAGAATAGAGGGAGTTATGGAATAGCTCGGGATCCATCATCTCTGAAGATGAGACTTGTCTTTTATAATATTGGCATCAATCATCTCACAGTGTCAAGTCACATAATAGGTCCAAGATATTTTGAATAAAGGAGTAAATCAGAAGTAAAGGGAAAGATGTTTATTTTATTTGAGATAATAAGCTATCTTAAGTTCTCATAGTATTCTCCCCTAATTTCTACAGGTCAGGTTTCTAACCCCAATCTTAACCTAGAGGCAGCTACATCATAACAGACTCTGGAGTTAAGCTGCCTAAGTTTCAATCCAGCCTCTGCCAGTTATTTGCTAATCCTTAACTATTGTGTGCCTCAGTGTTTTCATCTGCACAATGAAACCTTCCATTCCAGAGGGTTCCTGATGACAAGAGTACCTATTTCATAGCACTCCTATTCTCCCAGGTTATTGTGAGAATTCAATCAGTTGATACATGTAAAGCCCCAAGAAGAGAGCCTGCTGCAACATGATAGTCAATAGAATAGCTTTTATGATAATTGCAATAGTAACATACTGAAAGTTACAGACCATGGCAAACTATTTTCACCCTAACAAATTTTTAAGCTCAAGCCTCTGGGCAATAAAGTGCAAGAAAGGCAAGATAAGCTTGCCCTTTTCTTTAGTTGGTAGGTCCTCTTTTTTTTTTTTTTTTTTTCCGTCTGAATTACTTGCCTGCTACTATAGCAACCATGATATTGCCAGTTCTTGTCTTCAGATCCCACCCATTTTGGGATCTATGACAAATAGGTAGAGTTCACCAACATCTAAGAATTCTTGTATAGATGAAGAAACCCACAAAAACAGAACATTTTAAAGCAGGTAGATATCACAGATTGTGTAATTCTCACAGGACAAACATAGTGGTTCACCTTAAAAAGTATTGTTGATGTCTTTTCCCATGCCTGATCCCCTGGCTATTAAACTGTTCTTATTCAATTCTGCAGAACATGGCAGGGGTCTAATGACTGGTTTTGTACTATATTAAACAAGTATAATAAAAACAACAAACCACATAACTACATTGAAGGTTTGCGGTGCTGAACTAGGAGAGAATCACACTATATAATTTTCCCATCAAAATGTTGAAAACCAATTAAGGCTCTAAAATAATGAATGCATGCTTTTCTAATTTGCTTCACAAATTTAGTTCAGATACAGGATTACAACACTGGAGACCAGGCAGCATATAAACTAATGCTGAGACTGTTTCTTAGCTATCAAAATTCGAGATTTAAACAGAAAATATTCAGTTTTTAAAAGCTTTGTTCAGTTTTTGGTAAAACAAGATACATGCAAAAAATTTTTAAAAACCTTCCAAATAAATATTAGTGATACAGGACAGGTGGTGCCCCAGCTAGCTCAGCCAAGCAGGGCTGGAGTATCTGCTGCCTCCACTTTGGCAGTGTTGGTGCGGTGGCAGCTGGCAGCAGAACCAGTGGGCTGCAGCGTGTGCAAGGGAGTGGGGAGCCTCCATCGCCACCGGAGGCTCTAATAGCCAAAAGGATCGGACAACTGCTGGGGAGACACTGGCACCTTGGTGTCTCCTTCCCTTTACATTTATGACAAAAAACAGAACCCCCATTTCCTATGCCAAGGTCAATTTCATGTAAGTTTCTTAGGCCTCAATTCAAAAAATGGACTATGTCCATTCATTAGTACATTCATTCACCTGCCCCCAGTGGATGGAACTATGTCCATTCATTAGTACATTCATGCACTTTGCCCCAGTGGAAGGAACTATGTCCATTCGTTAATACGTTCATTCACCTTCCCCCAGCCAAAGGAACTGTATCCATTCATTTCCTGACCTCAACCCATGCACCTATATATACCACTAAAGGGAGAGAGACAGAGAGAGAAAAAATGGAGAGAGCTTTTCTCTCCCCACTTAGGTTTTCTCTCCCTACCAGGAACTTTAGTGTTTTTGTATTCTTTTCTGTAAATAATCTGTCTTGCCACTGATCTGTGGTCCGTGGATTTATTCTTCAAATCACTGAGACCAAGAACCTGAAAGTCTAGTATCAGATTTGGCGAGCCAGCCAGAAGACAAGACGAAATTCTGGTATCATTAGTACAATAATAGGTAGAAAAACAGAATGGCAATAGAATAAATATTGAAGCTACTCCTTAAGTTATTTTTTCTAATCTTTTTAATTAAATTTTTATTAAATCATAGGCTAAACTGAAGCCAATTGAAAATTTATATTACATAATAATGTCTAACTTAATGATATAGTCCATGAATATATATACTTTTTCTGTAATTCTCTTTTTATAGTATATTTCACTAGTATAGTCTTAATAGTATTCACTAATATCAATACTTTTGTGTGATTGAATAAATTTTAAAGAAATTTAAACATCTCTATGTGTCTTCCCCAAAATGATTTACTAGTTATCACAACTCAGTGTGGCATTGCCTTTTTTTCTAGCCTATCTCAAATAATTCAGGAAAAAATCAATATTTATCTTAAGAAGAGTTTAAATATAAATATACTAAAATATTTCAGATCATAAGAACTACACTTAAAGAAAATTTTCAAAACTTTAAATATCTCTTTATATTCTTGTCAAGTTTCAACTCTCCACAAAATAATGACATTTAATTCAATCTGTAGTCTCAGCATATTAAGAGGAAGGATACAGACATTTGAAATCTGTATACTCCTTTTTCTTCTCCATTGACATTAAAAAGAAAGATATTATTATTACATGAAATAAATACTGTCTTATTAGATGTTTCTTTACATAAGAAGTTAAATCCTTAATTATGTCATTAATAATTATATTGACATTTATTGCCTGCAAGGCACTGTTTCTTTGCAAGTAATTTAAAAACATTAGACAGTTCTGATCATTTATCTTATTATAAGTGGCCTACTAGTTAAACGAATAATTTCCTAATCCTTTTAGGCAGCTAAAGTAACACTTATTAGGTTATTTGTACATAGGCATTTCTTCACGAGACACAAAAAATGGAGAGAAACATCTACTCAATAAATTTAAAGTTGGGTAATTTCTTACATTTTTAACCTCTTATATCAATTCCTTGACTAGAGAAAATGATGTATCTTAAATATTTCTAGATCCCTAGTGGCTAAAATAGTACCTAGTCATAGAAAGTACTCAATAAATGCCAATGGAACTAAAATAAGCATAATTGAGCTGAACAGATGTTTTAGTATTTTTAGCTTCCACAAGCTGGCACAAATTGAGGAAATTTTTAAATGTCTGGAATATACCAACATCAATATACTCGATCAAGGTTCTACTACTTTGAATCTTGGTAAAAACATTAGAAACAGACAGACCTGGGTGGATTCTAGTCTGCCCTTCCAAAGTGTGTATCTGCAGGTAAGCTATTTCATCTCTAAGTATTGGCTTCCTCATCTAATATGCTAAAATGATTCCTATCAATACATCTCAGAACTTACACATGTCATGACTTAATTAGGTAACATTTTATTAATAGTAACAGAAAAATACTAATCACTCAATATGTATGTGATGATAAGATCATGAAAACGTGCCCACCAACTACTTCTAATGTTTTTAGATGTTGCAAAAATTCATTGTGGACATGATTAAGTCTGAAAGACTATTCTAACATGAGAAGGAAGTAGGGAAGAATGTGGAAAATAATGGTCACACCAGAAGACATTTATGCAAAGCTTTCCAAAGCACCCTCTACTTTGTTCATGTGCTCTTGGTATATGGAATTTGAATTTACCTGTCCAATATTCTTATGCTGTATGGGGGAATATCTATTAGCATACATTTCCTCTGGGAGAGATGCTGAGAGACAAGGCTGGATGGCAGGACAAGGCCATGGTGAAAAAGGAAATTCTTGCAAAAGGGGTTCTCGTGTAGGTAATCAAAAATGAATGCACCAAAAAAGAAGATAGATGAAAAAACACAGAAGAGGTAAATTCCCATTCCATATGCTTTGTAGAGATACAGAAGCAAATCCTACTCTAGGGCAGTTAGGAAAATAAGCTTGACAGTGCTACAACATCCTTAAAAATAGGAACACTGGCAATGGAATCCTCAGGAGATGATCCATCACTCGCTTCCAGACCTGACCTTATATGACTTTCCTATGCTAGTTTGTGGAGCTCTGCCAAAGCTCTGGAAACCACATTTATTTCCCTGTGAAATTTCACAAGCTGTGAAAGCTTAATCACCAACCTGTTTTGTACCTCCAGCCAAAGCTGAGTTGACTTGAAAGATCTTTGCTGAATGTGCCAAACTCATCCTTGGACATCTGGGCACTATGGGACACTTCTTTCAGACTCAGAAGTAATCATACAGCATTTCTGGCCAGGCTGTGACAGGAGTCCTTATAATTTCAAATATGTGTAAAATTTCAGCAACAGGAAAAAGGAAATCTGTTCCATTTCCCTTATTCATTGCTTTATCTAAACTCTTAAGCCTATCAAAAATAATTTGAATCCATTTTTCCAAACATAGATGTAAAAATGGAAGAGTATGTGCAATAAATTTGCCTGAAAATATAGAAAGCCCCAGAGTTACAGAAAGCAATATTGTTTCTTAGGAGTATTTCTTAGGAAATATTCTTCATTTCTCTTTACTATTCAGTTATTTTAATAGGGAAGAATATCCTGACAAGTGTCTATGCAGAATTTTTTATACTTATATGTGCAAAGGAATAACTGTGTAAACAGAAAAATATTAAAACTTTCAGTGTTAATCTATATTTTAAAACCTAACCATATCTTGACAAACTTTCAAATACAGAATGCATGAAATTCATAAAATATATATAAGCATTATTGCATTACTGTTTCTAATTTATCTTCCCCTTCCACAAAATTCTGCCTTTGAATTCTTATTTATTATGCCTTTTATTCAATTGAGTACCCAGGCAGAAAATACAATAAAGCGTTGCTAATTTCATAAAATATTGAAACACTGACACTGCAAATAGAATTTCACTATCTTTATGTACTTCTGAGCCTATCTCATAGTTTATTCTAAAAACCTATTTAAGGGATACATAATTTCCTAAGCTCTTATTCCAATAAATTACTTTAAATATTTTAGGGAAGAAATATTAAAAATTCAGAAATACCATTTCCATTTGTTCAAAAGTAGTCAAAGAGCTAATTCACAACGATTAAAAGACTAAAGAACACAACAAATGTGACCAGTGTCTTGACATAATCCTTCCAAAGTGTATCTCTGATACCACCGCAGACTTTAGAAATCATTCCAAGTAGACTTCAAAAACATAAAGATTATTGCTAGGTGATCATCTTTATTAGATCATGATTTTAAAATTTATTGCAGTGTCCTAACTTTCTCTCAAGAGGTTTCCTGTTACAGCTGAAGATACTCAGAGATCCCCAGGCTAGCATGCTCCTCCCTACATTCCAGAATGGAAGGGGGAAAAAAAAGGTTAAAAATCAAAATTTAACAGAATTGAACTCGTTTTGCCTGTACATGATCAGAATCAACTAAAAACATATTTCTATTAAAGATAATAAATACATAAATAAATAAATAAGATTGCCCTTTTTCCACTTTTAGAACTTATATGTTTCAGAATCTGCAGCTTTTGTAGAAAAGGATAAGAGAAGTTTCTGTTAAAATGCATGTCTCTCTTTACCTTCTACCAAACATATGACTTTTATGATTTGCATTTTCATTACATACCATGCTGGATATCTTTATTAGAGCCAATATTCTTATTCTAATAGCTACATTTCCATTTGATCTGTGGTACCTGATGCCAACAACCTTATGTTCTAAACATAAGGAAGATGATAGACAGAAGGAAAATCCAGGTAGAAGTATATATATAGGCATAGTGAAAATGTTAAGTGCTTGCTGTTTCCCAGAAAAGAAAACAACATATATGAGAAAGGTACATATACGGCCATTAACACATAAAATCTCTAGGATTGTGTCATTAGCTAGTATCAGAACCTTTAACTTATTAGTGTATTTCTTTTCCTCCCACCTAAAACATAGCAGCATGCAAATTTAGTGTCAGAACAAAATATATCATTATTGTTAGTAGCAGTAGTAGTAGTATATGATGCTCTGAACTTTACTACATAGGAGATGTTACAAAATATACTAAATATACTTCAGTTTTCAATGTTATATCATTATCAGTATTCTTCCTCATTTTTCTTTCTATTCAGCTAACCTGATCTACATGTTCTAGGATGAGAAACAGCTTTATTAAATAAAGGCTATGTCGTTCTCTAAAAGTCACGTATAATATAACATATAGATGTTTTCTTACATCCCATCTTATATCTAGTATATCCATATGTATATCAATAATAGTAATTATGCACAAATAACTTTTTAAATTGTATTTATATACTTGTTTAATTAGGATACCATGCCTGTGTGACAGGTGTGAGCAAGTAAAACTGGCTGAGAATTTTGGGTTTAGCTTTAGTTTTTAGTCCTTTTCTTTACATTTGAAAAGGAGAAAGTGAGACCTTTACATATAATTTTACAAGTTAAAAATGCAATTTCATTTAATTTTGAACAGCAAGCACTGAGTTTAATTCTATTACATTCTATAAATTGTGATCTTGGACATTAAAACAGTAGACAGAAAATGCGCCCAGAGTTCAGAAAAAGAGGACATCATTAAATTCCTCAAACATAACAACAATGGAGACTCAAGTTACCAAAACCTGTGGGATACAGCAAAAGCAGTCTCAAGAGGGAAATTTATTGCCTTAGATGCCTACCTTTGAAAAATAGAAAGAGAGCAAATCAACAAACTCATGAACTATCTCAAGGAATTGGAAAAAGAACAATCTAATCCCAAACCCAGCAAAAGAAAAGAAATTACCAAAATTAAATCAGAGATTAATAAAAGTGAAAACAAAAGAATAATTCAGAAAATTAATGAAACAAAAATTTGGTTTTTTGAAAAAATAAATAAAATTGATAAACCCTTAGCCAGATTAACTAGAAACAGAAAAGTAAAATCTCTAATAATCTCAATCAGAAACAATAAAAAGAAAATAACAATCAATGCCACAGAGACACAAGAAATCAACTCTGAGTACTCCAGTTCTTATTTTGGTTCCTGGGCCATCATTTTACACCATTACTTTCCCCACCCTTCTCTTTAATAGCATCATACTTTTATCCCTAGAGCCATCCTCAACACTCAATGTATCTTTTTACATACTAAACAGATGTAGCCCTCATCCTAAAAAAGGCTTTATTGGCAAAACTGACTATAAATTGTCTTAAGCAAAGAAATTCTTGAACTGGAACTTACAGAGGAAAAATGACATTCTTTTTATATTAAAAAGCCTTAGAATTGAGGACTACTTTCAAGTATATTAGCTCTCAACACATCTCACTTTGAAAACAAATCAGTCCAAACTGGTCATGTTTTAACTCCTTTAAAATTATTCTACATACTATTTCTCTTGGACACATGTATAATTTAGCTGGACAGAAAGCTTCACAAATCAAATTAGGTCTTAAATAATTTTCAAGCATTCTCAAATCTCACTAGTATTGGTAAAAAGTTTTCTTATGAAGGCTTTTCATAATTCTGATGGAATGGATGATTCTGTACTATTGAGGTGGCTTCTGAAATGTTTTTGGAGACACAGACTTTGAGCATAAAAGTAATAAAAAGTCCACTCATCACAAAGTGAATTCCTATGAACCACCTTGGAAACTATGGCATCTGCCCAAAACCAACGAAAGTCGAAAACTGATCTTATTCAAAAATATGTGAAACCAAACGTAGTGAACCCAAAAAGTAACATAGTTTTACAAAAAAAAATTAACATTTTAAAACTACTTAATAAAAATTAAATATTTAAGGACATTTTTGACTTTGTGATAATAAAGTAAAAGATTAGAAGATATCATCACAAATACTGATGTGATTTTACATGTATATATGAGTATTCAGATTAATGTTTGCATGCCTCTCTAGTTCATTTAACTCTGAGATGGCAGAATCTATTCCTCTTTTTCTCACTATGGTATGTATCCTTATCCCCAACCCTGAACCTGGGTCAGGTTCATTTTCATTAATCTCTGATTTAACTTTGGAATCTTATTAAAGACACTTTGAAATAGCAATCATAATTATAGTAACAAAAATAAAGACTAAATTTATGGAACACTTAGTTGTTTACCAAGCAGTTTCACACATCTTGAGACAAACAATCATCAGCAACGTATTAGTAGAGTTATCAGTGTCTTATTTTGACAAGGAAACTGAGGCAAGAGAAGATTAATTGGGTTGCTTGCTCCAAGTCAGCTAGCCATTAAACACAGGTCTTCCCATTAAGATAATCCATAAATTCTATACTAAAATTCAGCTGAAGAATTAGGTACGTTATTATACTATTAAAATAAATCGAAAATGAAAATTATACAATGTGGACAGATTTTCCATATAAGTTAATGTTTTCAAGTTTTTCATATAAAACACTGGCTTTATTGAGAAAATTTTGCATAAGATAGTGAAAGAACACAAATATGACAAAATAGTGCATGTGTGGGTGTGGGTGCATAGGAAGAATGGAGGCTGGTAAAGTAATACACGTTATCTCAGTTAACAGTTTAAAATGGGCTATGCTCCTCTGCTCAATGTCTAATTCTGTGAACAAAATATTCAAATAGCTAAAACATAAAATACTCTATCCATTTCTGTTTATGCAAATCATATTTCCTAAGCAGAAATGAAAGATATTTGAGGTCATGCTGATATCTTTAAAACACTAAATGCTCAGAAAGTACCTTGCAGCAATAGGTTCTCAATGAATGTTCACTTTAATAAGATGTTCAACTCCAGAAAAAAGAAGAGCTAAAAAATATAAGTAGGAAAGAATAGTTAATGTTCCTGCATAGGATCAAAGTTTGGAAGAAACAACTACATAATGAATAAGTTCTCCTTATTTCCTTAAATGATTTATTCTAACAATTATTCAGAAGCAATGAAAGATGGATAAAGAGTTCAAAAGCCATATGACATTCAAAAGCCTGATATACCTAGAAGGCTAAAATTTGTCTTCTGAAATAACCCTTTTTAAAACTTTAACTAGAACATAATCTCATTAAATGGCATAATGCAAAAGTGAACATAAAAGTTGAACAAGAGAAATATTAAACACTTTCAAATGAAATGAATGTTTATTACTATAGTCTTTGATATTCCTCTCATTTCCACTTAATTGCAGTTTAAATGTATTACTGTACATCATACCAACATGGTCTAGTAATTTCTTACAAACTTCTATCACTCAAAGTTTATGAAGACTTGATAATGATTTATAGGTAGTTTACAAACATATATATCCTTGAATGTTTTGAATGTTTAAACATGAATATAAAAAAAATGGCTCCTATGTGACTATAAATGCCAATACTGCAGCCTCAATAGGTGATTTGAAATGAATGCATGTATTTTTAGCATAATTTTATAGAGTATTTCTTTACCTCATATATTTACAAACCAACTTATGTATTTTTCCCAACTACATGTGACAGAATCTTTAATATTTTATGTCTACCTGCTTAGGCATGATCTACTTATGTCTATTGATTATTTAGCGGTAATAACTACTTAAATGCCAAAAAGTGAAAGCTTAATAGACAAGGAAGAACCTAGAAGATTCAGCATCATTGAGAAGGAAAATTAATATCATGCTGCATTAGTGTGCTTGGGCTGCCATAACAAAATACTGTACACTACTGAGTAGATTCATTTGATTTTCTTATAGTTCTGGAGGTTGGAAGTTCAAGATCAAGACACAGCATTGGTAAGTAAGGTTTCTCCAGAGGCCCTTCTCCATGGCTTGTAGATGGCAACCTTTCACTGTGTCCTCAGTGGTTTTCTGTGTACCCATCCTGCTTGTGTGTCAAACTGTCTCTTTTTATAAGGAGATCAGTCAGACTGAAAGAAAGCCTACCCTAACAGCCTAATTTCAACTTAATCACTCTAAAAACTTATTTTCAAATATGGTCACATTCTGAAGTAAGGGAGGTTAGAACTTCTAAATAAAAATTTTGAGGGGACACGAACTCCAAAAAATTTTGAGGGGACACAACACAATCATAACATATGATAAGAAATTTTGTATTGCTTAAATTTAGATAATACTTGATAACTTGTCATCCCTCTACCTGTCATGTAACTAGAATAACACGTAAATCAAACAAATTGGGCATTATTATAGTGATTTGATCATTTGCAAAATACTATAGTACCTTGCACAAGTTTATAATTTTAATACTAAACAAATGGGTTTACAAATACAACCACATTTGTTTAAAATTTTAGATTAATATGAGAGTACAATTAAGTTACTTTGTTTGCATTCATTAACAACACATTTTTAAAAACAATTCATAGGTATAACAGTAATTACATTATTTCTAAGTAAGCAATGTAATTAGGACCTGTGTTTTTTTACTTTTCCTTTTATAAAGGAATGGAGAATCTCGGTTTAATTATTTGAATTTCAGTGTTAATTTAATATGCATGCTTATTTAGGTCATTTAATGGCTCATTATCCAATTTTCCCATCTGGAATGAATACTACATGCTAAAATATTAATACTTCATTAAAATAAATTTCCCTTAAAAATAAAATCTTAAACTTTTAATTTCGACCTGTGTTTTCGACACACTGACCTGGTAACTAGTAAAAAGAGTGAACACGATCCATCCATTAATTTATTTATTTACTCAATTCATATTTTTTATTATTGTTGGGGATTCATTGAGGGTACAGAGAACCAGGTTACACTAATTACATTTGTTAGGCAAAGTCTCTCTTATAATTATATCCTGCCTCTAAGAGGGGTGTCACACACCATGATCCCCCACCCCCCTCCCTCCTTCCCTCTCTCTGCTCTCCCCTTCCCCCACTCCCCATCATGTTCTAGGTCATCATTCGTCCTCATATGAGAACAGAGAAATGCAAATCAAAACCATCCTAAGATATAACCTAACCCCAGTGAGAATATCCATTCATTTTTAATCAGAGAAAATATCCTGTGCCAAGAGCTATAGATTGAGGATAATTAAAGCATGGTTGTTTTCTTCAAGAGGGTCAATGTCAGCTATGTAAGTAGAGATTTATTTGGTCAGTCTTACAACATGGGCATTTGAGAAGTGCAAATATAAAAATAAAAGGAGAAAGTGATCAATAATATGAGCAGAGGTCAGGAAAGGCTTTATGGAAGAGATGGCAAAAGAAGAAAGGCTTGAATGAGTAGGAACTTACTAAACTCAGACCAACTTTCCATCCTTGTGTTTTAGCCTATTATCCACTTCTACAGTGACCTCCCTCTCCATCTGTCTACAGATAATTCAGTCCAGTGCCCTCTCTCACACACCTTACTAAAGCCCTGCTCACTGCCCATCTTTATAGGACACTGAATTTCTCCTATTTCTCTTTATACCTGATTTTATGCTGCATGATTTAATGACATAGTCTTCTTCCTGCAAGATCTTTGCTTTATGCTTGTGGTCAAAACATTAACAGTAAAACGGTGTCTACAAATTCGTTGCCACCTTTTGCATCTCTACATTAATTCAATAGCTCTTGAGTAATTGATGGTTCTCTATAATGCATGCTGTTAATACAGCTTACATTAATATTAGCTTGAGAGGAAATAGTGAATGTGCCAAGCTTTGGACCAAAAAGACCTAGATTTGAGTAGTAACAGTAAGGTCACTCATTTTTAATTTTCTGGCCTCAAGCAGATAATTTAAATTTTCTGAGTCTGCTTCCCATTGTAATAAAATGTCATTGTAACACATTTTATTGAGATGTATCAATTTGTTGACATATAAAAGTGCTGTGGCTCAGTGCCCATAGCACAGTGGTTACCGCACCAGCCACATACACCAAAGCTGGCGGGTTCAAGCCCAGCCTGGGCCAGCTAAACAACAATGACAACAGCAACAAAAAATAGCTGAGCATTGTGACAGGGGCCTGTAGTCCCAGTTACTTGGGAGGCTGAGGCAAGAGAATGTCTTAAGCCCAAGAGTTTGAGGTTGCTGTGAGCTGTGACTCTACAGCACTCTACCCAGGGTGATATACTGAAACTCTGTTTCAAATATATATATATATGTATATATATACACACACACACATACACATATACACACACAATGAGAACACAGGAGGTGTCCCTAAATAATAGAGGCATCTTGTAGCCAGCTTCTCTTGATTCCTATAGACATGATCCAAACTCACCTATCAAAATATCTTTCCTTTTATCATCAACCTCCCCTCTCCCCTCTGAACTTTCCCTTCTAGAAAAACAGTAATAACCTTCCCCACCTGATCAATTCATTCTTTCAGTGAAACACCATGATCACAAGGAGAACATATTCCTGCTTTAATTAGATGAAATCCTTCCCTACCTAATTTTTTTTATTTCTTTCAATATATTAATTTGTATTCATAGCCCCAACCATGAAAATGCATCTATTATTCTGCTTGCATTCATTTAATTTTAAGAACCTGGTCTCAGCAAACAGGGTGTCTACCTATGAATATGACTCTCTAATAAAGTTAAACAAAAGATATCCTTGTCCTCACTTGGATACATCACTGCAAAACATGCCTCTTTTCCCCATCCATGACTTTTCTAAGCAAAACCTTCCATGATCTTATGGCCTTCTTCGCTTCTTATAAATGGTGCAGTGGTTCTCAGTCATGTTTACATGATAGAATCACCTGGAATCTTTTTTTTTTTTTTTTTTTTTGGTGGGGGGTAGGAGGGTACAGAGCCTCAAGCTATTGCCCTGGGTAAAGTGCCATGGCATCACAGCTTAAGCAACCTCCAACTCCTGGGCTTAAGCTATTCTCTTGCCTCAGCCTCCCAAGTAGCTAGGACTACAGGCACCCACCTCAATGCCCAGCTATTTTTTGGTTGTAGTTGTCACTGTTTGGCAGGCCTGGGCTGGATTCGAACCTGCCAGCTCTGGTGTATGTGGCTGGTGCATTAGCTGCTTGAGCTACAGGTGCTATCCCTGGAAATCTTTAAAAGAAAGAAATCTGATGCTAGGACTCAGTCTAAATCCAATTAAATCAGTGTTTGGGGATGAAGTCCATAGATTCTTTTTTTAAAGCTTGATAGACAATTCTAATATGTAGTCAGGGATAAAAACCTTCGACTGGCAGCTGGCTGCACATGTATGATTATGTGTTTGGGACTTTAAACACTTTTCACTTAAGTTTATGATCTCTCCAATATAACAATTAGTTATATTGTTGGAAGTCAAGACCATTTCTCTATTTAGTTTGTACCAGATGCTAGACCTATGGCCTTCAGCAAGTCATTTAGCCTCTCATAACCACAGTGTCCTGATCCCCAGAATGTAATGAACCCTCTTACCTCCCAGAGTAGTGTCAAGAATTAAAGGACACAGTGTTCTTACACAGCTGTTGAGTTCTCTGAGCTGCTGAGAACTCAACAGCTGTGTAAGAATCACCCACTAAAAATAAAATGCTCTGCCTCCAAAATCATCCTCCATGATGATCCCACCTCTTAAAAAAAAAAAAAAGGAAGGAAGGAATATGAAAGATGTATACATGAAAGAAACAGAAGGAGAATATTTGCTTGAAATATAAACTACTTTCCTTGTCAGAAGAAGCATAATTTGTATTATCAATTTCCTCAAATAATGAAAGGAAATAAGTTAGTAGATAGTATTAATATGTAGACATATGCTATAACACTCTATCATGGACATTCTCATTCTTAACATAGTGATAAACAATGTATTAGAAGAGCAAGTAGGGTCTGAATTAATGTAAACTATCATAAAATAAATGTACAGCTGTTGTAGAATCACTTCTGTGGGACTCAAGATGCACATGATGTTAAATGTAAAAATATTTTTAATTCAAAAGTAAGGCTCTCCAGGAACCTAGAAGTTTTAAATATGAAGTTGTTTACATTTGCCCTCAATTTTATGGAAAAGGAAAAATTGGGAGCCTCCAAACTACTATATTTTAAAATCATAACATTGTATAGGTCTCATCTCTACTTAACTTGGTGACAACAAAGACGGAATAGCTCAAAAATAAAAAGGAAAATTGTTGCACCACAGATAAAAAAGGAAAATTGTATAATTCAAGCATTGAGTCTAACCATTCATTTCTTTCATTTCCTGGCAACAACCCAGCAAGTGCTCTGCCATTAGTTGAACTTTTGCAGTAGCAATGAACTAAGTTAGGGCTTAACTAAGTTGACCAAAATAATTTCTTGTAAATTCCATTCATAAATGGTCAGAGAAAGTTTGGGATTCCCTGAAGTTCCCTTGAGACTACGCAGAAAGAGTTAAACACATGTTCTATATGACAGTCTTTTAAATACCTAATGCCAACTTTTACAATTCCTCTTAAAACCCTACAGTTTTATTTCTTTTTAACATCATCGACACTCCAACTGGCAATAAAACCTGCATTTGAAAGTAATATTCAGAAGCAACTTGGTATCTTCCCTCCATTGGGAATTGAGATATGGCAAAATTTGGACTAGGTTTAACCAGCATTAACAAAGAGATAGATTAGTGTGGGAGACAGAAAACACCATTTCTATCATCCATTTGGGCTACACTCTAACATAGCCTCTTACATGGTAATTGGGTATTATATTCGGACCCAGTATTCCATGATGATGAAGGTTTTAGTCACACCTACAAATTTTGTTAACATTTTCATGTTCATAAAAATGGCAGTGCATTTTAGAAACTTTTGTTTCCCTTTCAGTCAATTGACTAAATTCCTATATGAAATTGCTACATCATAATCTATGAAAAATGTTACACTTTTCAAGTATAATTTCTTAAGGTAATTGATTCCTGACTTCTTGATATACTTCACATAAGCAATATGCCAGCACAAAGCCACCTATATACTAAGGAAATATATGTTTAGGTAAATATATATGAAATCTATATGTGTACTTCTAAATAAGTTGTCTTATTTCTGGAATTCTTTTTTTTTATTAAGTCTTAGACACATAAAGCATGAATACATTTATGCCTTTGTAGGATTCAATGTTTTGATTATTTGTACAAATTGGAGTGCCTACATCCTACTAATTAACATAGCTTTCACTTCATTTACCTAATCACAGTGTTAAGACATTTGTGTTCAATACTTGATAGATTTGACTTGTAACCTTGGGGGGAAAAAAAAAGAATGTCAACCAGAATTTCTCAAAAATGTTTTGTCTTTAATCTCAGATCTCTGTCTCAGATAACTGAACAGCAGCTAAAGCGATATCCAAAAGATCCCTAACAAAAATTCACAGATTATTCTGCAACACAGAAAATATGGATATCTGAAGATCACACCATCAGAAGAAAAAAATATACACCATTATCCTCCTGATCATAACTTGTCATTCTCTATCAAAAGACAAATAAATAAGAAAAAAACTTATTATCAACTTTTATCTTTCTTCCTTTCATTAATAGTTTTATATATACATTTTTTAGTTAATTTAGACTAAGGAGCACTGAAGTAACCTTTCTTTTCTTTATTTTTCTTCAAATAAAGGTATCACTCTTATAGATTGGGAATTTACTCCCATGGTGCCCACGTCAGGTGCCATGCAATAGACTGCCTTTACTTGGACACCCAGAGGATGGAACAGTATACCTCTTACCCCCTTGTTTTATTGCAATCATGACATTGCCAAGCATTTGATATTAATTTCTTTGCAGCTTAAACTGTTCCTATTCCTTTGAGATTTTCTATGGCTTTTTCTTTCACACACTCATATTTCTCATTCAGTAGTCTGCATACTCTCACCAGACAAGGAAACATGTTGCCTGTGAGGGCAGATGATGTATTAAGAGACATACAATATTATGTCTCCACGTTCTCTAAAGAGCAAAGTTCACACAAAAGTGTGTGATGATGAACATATCTAAGTTCCTCTTCAAACTTTTGAGTTTAATCAGCAGCAGTTCAAAGTGAGAAATACAGGAGGAGAGAAGTAGATTCACAACTAACAGGTACAGTGCACACTATCTGGTTATGGGTATCCTGAGAACCTTGATTCAAATTGTACAAAAGGGCATGGTACCTGTAGCTCATTGGCTAGGGCACCAGCCATATACATCAGAGCTGAAGGGTTCAAATTCTGCCAAACAACAGTGACAACTACAACCCCAAAATAGCTGGCCATTGTGGCAGCCACCTGTAGTTCCAGCTTCTTGGGAGGCTAAGGCAAGAGAATCTGTTAAGCCTAAAAGAGTTGGAGGCTGCTGTGAGCTGTGATGACACGACACTCTACCCAGGGTGACAGCTTGAGACTTTGTCTCAAAAAAAAAAAAAAAAAAAGTACAAAAGCAACTCCTGTGACAAAAACATATGTCCCTCCATAACATTCTAAAATTAATAAAAAGAAACAAAGTGAGAAATACAGTGCAAACTATCCTATTTACTGAAGTTTAAAGATTCTAGTTTTTAACACACACACACACTTTATTTCTTGTTGATATGTTCTAAAACTCTCAATGTCATTATTAGCTGACTTAGTTTTGAAGCACATTAAGCAAACCTGTAGCTACTAACAAATTACATTTTTTAACAATTAACACAATGAAAAAATATTTAAATTTTTCCCTTATTTCTTCTCTCAGAAAGAAAAAAGGAAAAATAGAGTATTGAGCTAGAATCAAATGCATGAAAAAGACCTATTCCATATTTAAATAAATAAAAAATAAATCAATAAAATTAAATATCATTTACTTTTCATTCCACCAGTCAGATCTTGAGAAATACATTTCATTAAGATTTGAATTAGCTGTCCTTGCTTTCTTACACCTATGCTGATGCCAGAAAATCCAGCACAATTATTATTATCCTACTTAGGAAAGGATAAATCACTAAAATTAGTTTCAGGCATTTGAAATGCCAGTAAGAAAGATGAGTATTCTTATTCTATTCAGAGCTTCATACCCCAGATCAGGGAACAATTTATCTAAGATTATGAACAGTTATTATTTCTTTTCCTAGAGAATAAAAGTATATGTAGGAGAAGTATAGGTGAATTCTCAAATAGGAAAAAAAAAAGCTTTATATCAGACTTCTGCTTTGGGTATGATGGAATAACTTGAAAAACAACAACAATCCCAGTGAGAATAAGAAAAAAAGTCAAAGAAAATGCTGTCTACCCACCATTTATCTGTCTGTCCATCCATCCATCTAATATCTACAATGCACCTATCTGTCTGCCCATCCATCCTTCTATCTCTAATTTACCTGTCTCTATCATCTCTCTACACACCTATTATCTATTCATCCATCCATCTATTACCTACTTATCTTCTGTTTATGAATCCATCTATCAATCTATCTACCTGAAGACACAGGAAAACTGTTGAGTCAAATAGGAATCCAGTGGTCAAGAGCCCAAAGATAAAATTGCAGACACCAAACTATAATCTGCACCCTCTCTCTCCTCCAAGCATTTGCTGACTCTTGGTGTGAATCTGGGCCAAACCATGGAGTGATAAACTTAAGAAACACTATGAAAACTGTATTTATTTCCTATCACTCCCATAACAAATCACTACATACTAGGTGCTTAAAAACAAGAGAGCCTTACTTTCTTACAGTTCTGAATACCAGAGTCTGGGGTGGGGGGCAGTGTTGGTAAGGCTACTGGGGAAAGAAGCTGTCCACTGCCTCCTCCAGCTTCCACAATAGCCTGCACTCCCTGGCTTGTGGTCACATCACTCTGTGCTCTGCTTCTTTTTACAATACCTTCTTCTCTTTGTGTCTTTTCCTCTTCTCTCTTACAAGGATTCTTGGGATGGCATGTAGGGCCTCCTTGAGACAAATATATTATCATCTCAAATACTTAATCACATCTGCAAACACCGTTTTCCCAAATAAGTCAACAGTCACAAGTTCTAGGGATTTCACATCACTATCTTTTGGAAAACCATTTTTCAACCTATTATAATACCCAAAGAAGTTTTTTAAAAAGAAAAGTCATGCATCAGACTCACTCAGAAAATCAGAATCCTTCAAGGAAAATCTTAGCAAATTAACTCTATGGAAATGAAGAATTTCTCTTCTTTAAAAGATAGTGTTATGAAAGTGAAATTGCAGAACACAGAATGGAAGAAAAAAAATATGTTAAATAAAGGTCCTGGACCAAGAATATTTAAAGAACTAAGTACTCTTAGAGGTTAACAAGAAAAAGCCAGAGAGACATCAGAAAAATGAGGGAATACTTGAGTAGGAATGTTATAGAAGATATGTACAAATACCTGATAACAATATATGAAAAGTGCTCAGTCTCTTTAGTTATGAGAGAAATGGCACGTTAAATCACAAATGAGATCCTGCTACTCACCCACCTAGGTGGCTAAAAGGAAAAAAATCTGACAGTGTCAAGACTGACAAGGGTCTGTGGCACCTCACATTCTCAAGTACAGCTGATAGGGTGGGATCTTAATAGGTACAACCACTTCAAAAAACTATGGGGCAGCTCTTAAAACGAACATATACTTAACATACAAAATAACAATTTTACATTGAGACTTTGTCTGGTTTTTGTTTTTCAATTTTTATTAAATTGACAAATAATGACTGTACATATCAACAGAAAAGAGGCCAAACTGTAAAATAATTTTATGAGGGTTATTCTGATCCAAATTTGAGGACATGGCCCAGAGTCATGCCCAAGGAGCCTTGAGCAAGTGGACTCACGATGGGAGGGTTACAGTTTGGTTTCATACATTTTAAGGAGACAGGAATTGCATGTAAAGTCATAAATCAATACTTGAAAAACATATATTTGTTTGGCCCTAAAAGGCAGAACATCTTGAAGGGGGAGGGGCTTAAAAGTTATAGGTGAGTTTAGGGATTCTTCAGTTGACAATTTGCTGAGTTAGGTTTTGTATAAAAGACAGGAATCAAAGGAAAGGAATGCTTGAGTTAAGATAAGGGTCTGTAAATTAGAGACCAACCACTGGACAAATACCAGACTCAAGTGATTTGTTATATACATTGAGGACCTGAAAGTTTGCCTTGCATAGCCTTCAGCCTATTAATGAGTTAAAAACAGATGTCTTTAATAAGGGAGGGGGGCATGATGAGGCATGCATTAGCAAATAGTTTTAGAGTTTCACCTTAACTAAGAGATTTAAGATTTTATTTTAGTTCACAAATATATATTTATAGGGTGTGATGTGATGTTTTGCAGTATACACACACACACACACACACACACACAAACACATTGTTGGAAGAGCTGAAAAGTAGTAAAGCCATTATAGAAAACACTATGGAGGCTCCTCAAAAAACTAAAATCAGAAAAGAACCAGCAAATACTGGATCAATCCCCAGTACTTCCAGGTGCACATCCAAAGAAACTGAAATCAGCATGTCAAAGAGATACCTGCACTTCCATGTTTACTGCAGTGTTATTCATAATAGCCAAGATATAAAAGCAGAGTAAGTTCCATCAATGGATCAATGAATAAAGAAGATGTGACATACACACAAACAATAGAACACAGGAAAGGAAAGAAATTCTGTCCTTTGTACTAAGGATTAAATACAACATAGACACACAGAGAAATGACCATCAAAAAAGAATTGTTAAATAAAACTGATAAATAAATCTTATAGTCAAACATGGAATGCTAATTAGCAACGAAAAAAAGAATTAACTGCACACATGTTATCACTAATATTCAACACTGATGAATCTTAGACACAACATAATGTGAAAATAGGGTATATCTACATCTACATAAAGTCTAAAAACCAAGCAAACCAGTCTAGGATGGTACAAGTCAGAAAATGGGGTTGTCTTGATATGTGTGAATGGAATAGGTCAGAAAGAGTGGTTCTGGGTAATTAGGAAAGTTCCATTCATTTGCATTAATTTATGATTTATGCCAAGTCGATTTGCATACTACACTTTATAAAAAATGTGCTTTAATGGAGCTGGAAAATGTTCTTCTTAGCAAAGAATCACAAGAATGGAAAAAAAATTATCCAATGTACACAATCCTACTATGAAACTAATTTATAGCTTTCATATGAAAGCTATAACCTGATTATAGCCTAAGAATATGGGGAGGGGGAGGAGAGGGGAGGGAGTGGATGGGTGGAGGGAGGGTGATTGGAGGGATCACCTCTATGGTTTATCTTACAAGGGTACAAGTGAATCTTTCTAAAAGTAGAATATAAATGTTTTAACACAATAACTACATAAATGACATAAAGGCTATGTTAACCAGTTTGATGAAAATATTTCAAATTGTTTATGAAAACACCACACTATACCCCATGATTGCATTAATATACACAGCTATCATTTAATAAAAAAGCGCTTTAAAATATATAAGATAACTCATTTCACAAAATTCAGCTCCTGACAAATCAAGAAATAAAAATGTGAAGTTTGATATAATACAACCTAAAAATTATTTACATAAATTATGTTTATAGTGCTACAAAAGTGGATTCAAATAGAGATTTAAATCTATACTGATTTCTTCCTTTTATTAATTCCACAAGCAATCATATGCAATTGGGGTTGGAATGAGTAAGATATGTAGAAATATGAAAGAAAAAATGCACATCCATGCTCTTGAATAATTTACAGACTTCACAGAGGGGGAAAAAAAAAATATATATATATATATACATCTGAGATATCTGAGGACAATTGCAGTGGTACAGATTTAAATAAAGAAAACATCATTAAAGACTGAAAAATGTTCAAGTTTCCAATGCTCCTTAAGGATGTAATTCTGTGAAGATTCTGCAAGTCTAGTCAGTTTCTGTAGCTATTTCTTCTCCAATCTTAGTGGCATCTCTAGAAATATTTGGCCACCAGCATTGTTTTCTCATTAATTATTCTAGCTACCTGGCCCTTGGAAAATATTTTACACTATCTTCAGACTTTTCATTTTCTCTATTAAAACCCATTATGAAGTAAAAGTTCAAAAGTATAATGCAAGATTCCCCTATTTGCATATTTTTCTTAGTTAAGCAGAACACAGAAAATAATTTTAAGATCTGATATAAAGAAATAAATTATCCTCACATATCAAAAGAGTATAATATGACATTGTTTAATAAAAATAATTTTAGAGATATGCATCATAGCATGATTTTTTTCTCCACTTCATGAAATGAGTACTAGAATTAGCTTTCAAAATCATTAACATGAGAGTACTACTAAAGCTACGTATATAGTTAGAGGTACACATAACAATAATTAAAAATATCAAATTAATATCCTAAACCTTGTTAATTATTGGAACTGGAGAGAGGGAGTAAGTGGAAAGAGGCTTTAAGAAAAGGATTTATTTATATTTTACATAAATATTTTTAAGTATTTACACCATACATACATTTTATACTGCATATTTTTAAGTTATGAAAGGATATATATGTATCCTTGTATATATGTATATATCACACACACATAATTCTCTTTCCATATATTTTCTAGGGAAGAAAGAAAAATGAAAATAGCTTGAGAAAAGTACCGTTCTTGAAACATGTCTTAAAATATGTTCACCATTGTCAGCAAAGAATTAGACATAGAAAATTACCTAATACAACCAGCTTTCTTGCAGAAGGAAAAAGGAACTTCACATACTGCAGTTCACACACAAGGACTCTGCTGGAGATGCTGTATAGTTCAGCTCTGCCCTGTCCTTGTGACAGTCTTAAGAGCATACATTCTTCTGATTGTTACTTTCATATAAATAATTCAAATCCAAGACATTCAAGTTCCCCTATTTAAAGATCTTAAGCAAAACCATGACAATATTCTCCCAAAGGTATCATTACCATAAGAATAAAATAACAGTGAGGTAATTTAAATGTTTTCTCTGAACAAAAAAAAAGGAAACCAACAAAATATCTTCACAATTTTTTTTTTTTTAATGTTCAACTGATCACTTATCAATATATTTTGGAGTAAAGGTTTGTGATCAGAAATACAGCCATTTATTGAACATCCATAGAAGTAGAAAGTTAATCAGGATACATATTCTAATTTATATATGCTGAGCTCTCTCCCTACCCTCAGCCTTTTCCTAAGTACATTTTTGCCACTCAAAATGCACATATAGTAAAGGGGAAGAGGGACATTTTCTGGTGTTCATTCACGTGGTTGAAAATTGGTAGCTAAAACCCTGAGTCTCTTTTCATCAGAAAAATTGTGTTCCAAGTGGAGCTTCTAAGCTGGGGAGGAACTAGGGGGAAGTTAAACTGTAGAGAAGTGTTTTCCATTTACTCACAGAAAATATTTTAATTAAACATAGTCACTCCTCTCCAACTGGGATCTGCCCCTCAGAGGTTTAAGGATGATGCTACAGGTTATACCACTGAAAGATAAAAACAAAATATCACTCTTATCTTCTTCTTTTAAAATTGAGGAGGGAGGCAGGCAGTGGAAAGAGAAATCCCAGAAGAAAGAAAATAAATGAGGGCAAGAGAAAGGAACACACCAATCCCATTGATTTCTGGACCCAGCTCTGAAGAATTTCTGATAAATGACTATATAGACTCATTAGTATTTCTGTTTCTCTCTCTTTTTTCCTTTGGTGAACAAGTAATATAAAGTTGGAGCTAAATAATTGAAGAGCAGGCTGGCAGAAAGATGGAGTAGAAACAAAGTCATGAAAAATGAACTTTCTACTTCCTAAAACTAAAAACCAAATTCACCAGCTCATGCGTGCATGAGTACGTGCTGAATGAGAAATGGTCCCAGTTCATTTGATTGACAAGGGATGTGACTGGCCATCAATGACCCTGAGGACATCATCTCACTCTCATTGGTACAGTAAGCATTTCTTACACTCAGGGGAATCATGCAGCTTCAGGTTTCAAAAAAAAAAAAAAAACGTGTACTAAACTCACTGAATAAACTGCTAATGCCCTGAGATTATGACAAGAGAATGCTAATGCAGCTTCCATGGTGTTCCCATGCACACAGAAGCCAAGAATTGATTCCTTCTCCCCTTCTGACTAGAGCAATTCTGAAGTAACAACTGTACTTCATGCCTCTCCCATTCATTTTCATAAAACTTAGGGCTTACCTCTAACATATGCTATTCAAACCTTTAATAGTTCCACGTTCACTGTATCTTAACTTCTCTCTTTAAAGTCTGGTGTCTTTATTTCCTCTAACAAACACTTTTTAATTGATGTATCTTTTGGTGGTGAATTATTCAGATCATATCATTTAATCTTTATTTCAACTTATTTTTTAAATTTATGCTTGATTTCACACTTACATAAAAGTTGTAAGAATCTAGGATTATTCACGTGTCTCTCTTCTCCAACCTCTTCTTTCCTCCTTGTCCTTTTCCTGTATTCCTTCGTAAACAATAAACTTTTACAATGAAAACAATACTAGCATCTAACTTCCACATTTTTTTTTACATTTTTTTCAATTATCCTCGTCACACCCTCAAAATTATATATGATATTTTGCATTCAGTTTCCATGTCTCTTTTTCCCCTTTAATCTGAAAGAGTCCTTCAGTCATGTATTTCAAGACTGACATTTTTGAAGTTATTCTGTGCAATGTCCCCAATCTGTGTCTCTCCCATTTTCCTCATGATTACATCAGATAATTTCCTCATCATTAGAACCAGGGTGTGCACCTTGTTCCCTGCAGGAATGCCAGGGAACTGATGCAGAGTCCTTCTTAGTGTATAATAACCAAAAGGATATGCTGTGTAGGGGCCCTACTACTGCTGATCTTTGAGTACAGGTTCAGTATCCCTTATCTGTAATGCCTGGGACCAGAGTGTTTCTAACTTTGGATATTTATATATCTTGGAATAATTGCATATACATAATGAAATGTTTGAGTTGGGACCCGGGCTTATCACAAAATTTATCTATGTGTCATACACAGATTATACACATAGCCCCAATAATTTTATACAATATTTTAATAATTTTGTGCATGAAACAAAGTTTATATACAGTGAGCCATAAGAAAGCGAAGGTGTCACTCTCTCAGCTACCATGTGGACAATCTCTGATGGTTTGGCATCACCATCATTCCTGACTCTCAATTTATATGTTAGTGATAAGCAATCATTTTCTCATATTTATTCACACCTACTTAACATGTATAACAAACATGACACACTATTAACTAAAAATAAGGTGTTCAAGGTAACTAAGCAACACAGCAGCATCGCCAGAATACTTGGATTAGCAACAACAAACAGTGGCACCTCTCAGTCTCCACCTGCAATGCTGTGTTTGGATTAAAAGATTAATGTACAGTGTATTTTATTTTTCTAGGTGAGAAGAAATATTAGAAGCAATTGAGGAACCAGGAAGTGCATTCTCTAGGGATGAGAAAATATGCTACTGGCTGATTTTTTAAAATGTTTCTTCCAGATGATTTATCTGCTTTATTATCAGTGCTTTTTGTTTACACAAGAAATCTCTCTGATTTTATAAACTGGCATGATTTCTTACTCTGCTATGAAGGTACACTGCACTATCCCTTCTATAAACCCAGCACGCATTTTCATCATTTTCCCTATAGGCACTTTTTCTGTAGTGTTAACAGGGTCATTTTCATTGCTAGATTTTGAAACATTTCCGATTTGGGATTTTTAGATTAGAGACGCTTAACCTGTATCAGTTAAAGTAATATCTGTTCACTTGCCCTCTGTAAAGTTGCCATTCTACCTTTTGTTAAATAAAACATATTTTGGGGCATATATTTTCATATTATGCAAATATCTTGTTCCTCCTCAAACAGTAATCCACTAGTGTCAACATTCATTGATTATTCTTCCTTGACTCAATTATTATTATGATGGTTGTGAATAATGATTTTTCTAATTCTGTCATTCATTCCATACGTATTAGTTGGGTTTCTAATACAAGCAAAAGCTTTTGCTTCTCCACATTTATTTAGTTATTTATTCATTTAGATATTAATACCAAATCAGCTTTATAATTTATTGAACAGCTATTATTTATTTGAAGCTCACATTGTCCAAGATTTTGGCCAGTAGAAACTGAACTCCTTCAAAATAGCTCCAATATTCTTTTGTTATATCTTCAACATTCTTTGAATATTTTCTTAATCACATGAAAATGTTTCCAGCTCATTTTTCCTTACTATTTCCCTTTCCTAATCCACACTTAGAATCAGCTATTTTTCCAAGAAGATTGGGGTCATTTTAGTGATAAATGGCATTTTGAAACCAAGATCTGGTCTCTAGGGATACTTCTTGCTACTGAGATATAATTGTTTCTCGGCTTTGTACACATATACAAACATTTATGTGTGTGTGTGCACACACATATATGTGTATATATAATATATATATAGGCAGTACTTTGCTTTTTTATAGTTTTGAAATAAGGTTTTTACTGAGAAGAATTTTAGATGTACAGGAAAGTTGTGAATTCCCTAAAGAGTTCTCACATACTCCATAAACAATGTATCTTATATTTCACATCTTAAAGTTGACAAATATATTGAATCAATATTGATTCACTACTATTAAGTGAAGTCCATAGATTGTACAGATTCCCTTAGATTTTTACCCAATGATTTTTTTTTCTGATTCAGAATCCCATGCAAAGTTTAGGGTTAGAGTTAAATGTAGGTACGTACATATCAAGGGCATATATAAGTATTATCAATATGATTTATTTTTGTTGATCATAATCACAATCATGGGGCTTAGAGTTTCAACTCTCTCTACTGAAAGGTTTTCCGTCCTCTCCCTTGCCATATTATACAGTGGTTCTCAACCTTCCTAATGCCACAATGTATTTTCATTGTTAAAAAGGAGTCACAACCCACAGGTTGAGAATGGCTGCTCTAGAAGAAAGTCAACATGCATGAAGCTCACACTTGAAAGATGGGAAGGCATGCTCCACCTCACTGGGTGCAGAGTATCTACACAAGTTACTCAGAATTCTTCTGAACAAAACATTTCTCTCTGCTCCCTCATTTATTCATTCGTTCAATCACTCATCTATATTAGTATAGACACATGGATATTTATCATTTTTATTATAACTTGTACTACTTTATAAATTTTGTTACTCAAGTTACCTTGGCCATTGGGAGCCCTCTCAGTTAGCTTCTGTGTCCTATATGACACCATCACATCATGTGCGTGAATGTGTGTGCAAGAAACTGTAGCACTTCCTTATTTTCTAGCATTAGAAGGTTCATCTTGCATATTTTATGCACCATTCATATTATCAGTTAGCCCTAGTTCCAATTATTGAAGAGTGGTATTAGGAACCAAAGTCTGAGTAATTGGTGTGCTTATTATTACTGCTGTGTCATTGTTTCTAGGCCCTCTTAGCTGACAGGACAAGGATACATATGTGTATATATTAATCCAAGTATATATACATATCTATAAATATGTGCCATATATCCATCTCTTTCTATATTAAGCAAAACCTGTGTTCCAGAATCTCCAATTCTAACCTATTATCATATGCATCACACTAGCCTTCTCCCCTTTCTTCCAAACTGGCAGCAAGAAACCTGTAATTTCCATACTGACAGTGAGAAACCTAGTTCCCACCGTCCCTCACCCACTTACTTTAACTGCTCCAATTCTAGCAGACATGTACATGCATATGTATTTCAGGACTGTTAACCTATATGTCTATCTGTAGAAAACAACCTTGCAACCTGGAGTCACTCCATATAGTCCCTTTTGTTCTTCTTCATACATTTTTAAATCATTTCAAAGTTTCCCCCATGCTCTTCATGATGAAATCACATATATTCATAATAGTTATTTTGTCACAGATTGCTTTCTGTTCTAGGATCCTAAATAATTAAAAATAATTCTTCCCTAAGGCTTCTCTCAAGACTTTCTTCTTGTTTTGGGTTTTCTGAAGTATCAGTATAATATGGCTGGGTGGTTTTTCTTTAAATTTTTGTTTGTTTTTGTGGTTGTTTATTTTTCTATTTATCCTAGTGTGTTGTTGAACTAACTAAAATACTTCAATTTCTTTTCTTTTCTTTTTCTCCTCCTGATATTCCAATTGTATGCATGTTACATCTTTTAAAATAGGCCCACAGGTCTTGGATATTCTGTTCCATTTTTCTAATTCTTTTTTCTCCTTTAATTTCATTTTGGGAATCTATCTTTGAGCTAACTAAATTTTTTACAAGGCTGTGTCCAATCCACTAATGAGCCCATCAAAAGTGTCATTCTTTATTTTGTAGTAGTGGTTTTATCATTTAAAGCACTTCTGTTTGATTCCTTCTTACAACATTCCTCTGCTCTTCTAAGTTGTTATTTTTCCACTTTAATTTTTAAAATTTTAATAATTCCTACTTTAATTCTACTGTCTGACAATTCCACCATCCATGTCATATCTGAAACTGATTCCACTCAATAATTGTTTTGCCTCATCTGAGTATGTGTTTTTTCCCCTTGTTTTTGTCATGTCTTAAAATATTTGTTGAAAGTTTGAAATGTATCAGGAAAGAAAAAATGAGGTAAAGAGAATTTTATTGTGTGGGTACAGGTAGAGTGGGTGAAGACACCATTCTTGACAGAAGAAGGCACCCCCAGAAAAAGGGAAAATTAAAAAGTAAGCTGAGGGATTCAGAATAAAGAAAAGTCAGCTAGTTTACCTTAAAGCCAGCCATTGCCAAGTTTTTTTTTTTTTTAAATTAAATGATAGCTGTGTACATTAATGCAATGATGGGGTACAGTGTGGTGTTATCATATACAATTTGAAATATTTTCATCAAACTGGTTAACATAGCTTTTATGTCATTTTCTTAGTTGTGTTAAGACATTTATATTCTATTTTTAGAAAGATTCACTTGTATCCTTGTAAGATAAACCATAGAGGCAGACACTGTTATCACCTTCCCTTTACCCATCCACCCCCTCCCTTCTCCTCCCCCTCCCCATATTCTTAGGCTATAATTAGGTTATAGCTTTCATATGAAAGCTATAAATTAGTTTCATAATAGGGCTGTGTACATTGTATACTTTTTCTTCCATTCTTGTGATTCTTTGCTAAGAAGAACATTTTCCAGCTCCATCCATGTAAACATGAAGGAGGTAAAGTCTCCATCTTTCTTTATGGCTGAATAGTATTCCATAGTGTACCTATACCACAGTTTATTGATCCATTCGTGGATTGATGGGCACTTGGGCTTCTTCCATGACCTGGCAAATTTCTTATCAGAGCATGTTTCCTGCCTTTCCTGGAACTCTGGCCTATCTGGGATACATCTTACCAACACCCCTGCTGGGTTTGTGAACACTCTGAGGGAAAAAAAAAAATGGCCATAGAAGAGGCTATGACAAGTCCTAGAAAGATACATTAACTAGGTTGTTTCCTGCCCAGTAAACAGACAAAGCAGATACCCATTGTGAAGATTTACATTTGGCTGAGGCAGACATCAAGGGAACAACTCAAATGCTGAATATGGGCAGGAGGGCTTACATCCCCTCTTGCAAAGGAAAATTCCTCTCTCCCACCAATTCCTCAGAGGAGATTGATGCCAGGGGCATTTTACTCCACAGGGAACTAGCAGAGTTTAACACCTCGCTAGGAATCTATGTGTTGTATGTGACTTCATATAGGAGGTTGCCCCCACACAAGGTGCAGGTTCAGATTTCTCAAGGCCACTTAGATCCTTAAAGTTAATAATAGAAACAATATTAGCTGATATGCTCACTCAGAGAAACTACTGGTGTCTTTGTTCCCCTCCTCAGCTTACCCTGTGGGCAAATAGATTTCAATAAAAACAGAGTGGAGCAAACATTCTGGGCCATTGCTGGAACCCCACAAATGGGCAGTGGCCCCTTTGAGTTCCCACCTCTGAAAATTCTATTCTGTGTCTCGTCTCTTTCTTTATCATTGTTTCTAATGTTATATTTCTTCAGTGGGTCACTGCCAGTTCCACAGGTCATAGCAGATGCTGCCCCCAGGGCTGGACTCCAACATGTGGGTTAATGTTAATCTGTATAAAAGTGGGCTGTCTTTAATTTTGGTTTTAAGTATAAATACAAAAGTCTTCAAGTTCTTCCAGAGTCCATGTTTTTTCTTCCCTTCTTAACTTTGGAGTTCCCTAGGGGATCCTTCTTGGAGAGAGTCTGTGTCTTGCAACTCTTTCAGTTATATTCACTTTTAATATGCTAGAGCCATGTTAGTATAGTGGTAAGGTCTAGAGGGGGAAGAATATTCCATAATTTTATGATTAGATCTCAGTCTTTTAGTGGCCCTGTGGCTTAAGACTGTGACATTCACAGTGTTTCTATAATGCTGTAGCACTCCTCCCACCAACACCCCCCTCCCCCAATCCTCTGTCATCTTCCCAAGCTTGAGTATTCCCAATATATTTCCTAGAAGCCCCAACCTTGGTTGACTACACCCTATACCCACACCTCTTCTACTTAGGTGAGAGAGAGAACTAGAGGAAGAAGAAATTCCTTTTAGCCAGTTAGGATAAATTTCAAAATTGAGTTCTGCTAAAGTCCTTTTCCAAGGGAATTAAGCCTCTGTAATGAAGAATACTTGTTATATTTGACAATTGTTATTCTTCCTCTCTCCCTACTAGAACCAGGAGAGAAAATTTCTTACATGTTCACTATGAGAATCTGATATGGTTTGAATATCTGGCCAAGTCTCATGTTGAAATTTGATTCCCAGAGTTAAAGGTGGGTCAAGGGTGGATATGTTTTAGTCATGGGGGTGAATCTGTCATGAATGGCTTAGTGCCCTGCCCAAAGTAATGAATGAATTCTGACCAAACTAGTTCATGTAAGAGCTGGATGCTTAAAGAGTATGGCACCACCCCCATTGTCACATGACAAGCTTGTTCTCCTTTTGTGTTAGCCTTGAGTGGAATTTCCTGAAGCCCTCACTCACCAGAAGCAGAGGCTGGCACCATGTTTCTTGTATAGCTTGATGAATCATGAGCCAAAGAAACTTTTTTAAATAAATTACCCATCCTCAGTTATCTCCTTTATGACAAAACAAAATAGAGTAGTAACACAGGATTCCTGAAGAAGAAGCACATGAGACTGTGAACACAGCCTGTAAGACACTGGCTCCTAGGAGTTTCTTGTCAAAGTAGTCCATGCTCTAGCAATTTGTCAAAATTGCCATTCATTATGGTCCTACCAGTTTATATCTCCTAGTGTTCTGTTAAGCAGACACTGTTGGAGATATAAAACTGGTAGGAACATATGAATGGCAATTTCTGATTCTTGTCTAGAATCTAGACATCTAGATTCACCTGTCTCTCTAGATGTCAAAATGACAATTTCCTCTGAGACTCCTTTTTCAAGGAGTTAAGACGTCTAAGCTCTTTACATGTTGGTACTAAAGCCAGAAGTCTCTGTATGAATTTTTTAACACTATTCACCTATCACTGTAATTTCACAGATATCACCAATCCTAAACTAAAATCACAGGGTTCAATTCATGATTTCCTCTTTTCATGTTTCAAACTCATTTCTTCAACAGTGAAAATTCTGGCTCACAAAATGAAGAAGAAGAGTTACAGAACTGCTAACTCATGCATGTCTTAGAGATTTCCTATTAGAGAATAAGAGGTCAATATTTCCTTAGAGTTTGCTTGTTCACCTTTTGCTTGATGGTATATAAACCAAATACTGATGAAAAGTTACTTGGGTTCATTCACTCTACTTCCTTGTGATTATGATTATTCACTAAAAATATTAATATGTTGTTAATATGTTAAATTATTACTAATAATTTGTTTCTATTATTTTTGTTTCAATAGTCACACCCCCATTCTTGTGAATTTAATTTCTTTTTTCTTTCTTTTTTTATATATGTGACCCATTAACAAGGTTCTAAAAATCAGTTCCATAAAAATGTATATTCACCAAAGTCATTCCTTACAACTGCCCTTCCCTCAATTCCCTTTAGCCTTCCAGCCAATCACTACTCTTACACTGTAGGTACCTGATCCTACTCATCTCTGTTTTTCATTGTGTGCTTTTTAATTTTTCTGAGATGAAAGGTACAGTAGATTTTGTATTTTTCTTTTTTTTTTCATTCAGTCATTTCTACATAGATGACAAATACATTTATGCCATTATGGGATTCAATGTGTTGGCTATTTGTACAAATTGGAGTGCTTACATCCTACTAATTAACATAGCCTTCACCTTAGTTATCCAATTATAGTGTTAAGACAATTGTGTTCTACACCTGATAGATCCAACTTGTACTTGCAATATGCTCCATAGGTGTGCTCCCCCTATTAACCATCCCTGTATTGACCCAGCCCTCCCTTCCCTTCCCCTTCCCCTTCCCTCCTTTATCCTAGGATATAGTTGTGATTCATCTTTCATATGAAAGTGTGAGTGATTATAAATTGGTTTCATAGTAGTACTGAGTACACTGGATTTTTTTTTCATTCCTGAGATACTTTATTAAGAAGAATATTTTCCAGATCCATCCATGTAAACAAAAAAGGGAAAGTCTCCATTTTTTTAATGCTGCATAGTATTCCATGGTATACATATACCACAATTTATTAATCCATTCACGGGTTAATAGGCACTTGGGCTTCTTCCATGACTTGGCAATTATGAATTGAGCTGCAATGAACAATCTGGTGCAAATATCTTTATTGCCAAATGATTTTTGGGCCTTTGGATATACACCTAGAAAAAGAATTGCAGGATCAAATGGCATGTCTGCTTTTAGATCCCTGAGTGTTCTCCCAACTTCCTTCCAAAAGGAACATACTAGCTTGCATTCCCACCAGCAGTGCAGATGTGTTCCCTTTTCTCTACAGCCATGCCAACACCTGTAGTTTTGAGATTTTATTATGTGAGCTACTCTTACTGGAGTTAGATGATATCTCTAAGTGCTCTAAGTGGTTTTGCTTTGCATTTCTCTGATGATTAAAGATGATGAGCATTTTTTCATGTGCCTGGAGACCATGCACCTGTCTTGTTCTGTGAAACTTGTGTTCAAGTCTCTTGCCCACAATGAAACGGGATCACTTGTTCTTTTCTTATTAATAAGTTTGAGTTCTCTGTGGATTCTGGTTATCAAATCTTTGTTAGAAACATAACCTACAAATATCCTCTCCCATTCTGAGGGCTGTCTACTTGCTTAACTTACTGTGTTCTTGGGTGCAGTGCAGAAGTTTTTAGTTTGATCAGATCCCAGTAATGTATTTTTGGTACTGTTTCAATTGCCTGAGGTGTCCTCCTCATAAAGTATTCTCTGAAGCCAATTTTTTCAAGTGTTTCCCTGCACTTTCTCTTAGAATTTTTATAGTTTCATGTCTTAAGTCCTTTAACCAGTGAGAGTCTATTTTCATTAGAGAAGAAAGGTATGGGTCCAATTTCAGTCTTCTACAGGTCTCCAGCCAATTCACCCTGCACCATTTGTTGAATAGGGAATCTTTCCCCCAATTAATATTTTTGATAGGCTTGTCAAAGATCAAATGATGATAAGTGTCTGGGTTCACCTATTGGTCTTCAATTCTGTTCCACACATCTACCTCTCTATTTTTGGGCCAGTACCATGCTGTTTTGATCACTATGGATTTATAGTATAGTCTAAAGTCTAGAAGCATGATTCCTCCTGATTAGTTTTTATTTCTGAGTAATTTTTTGGCTATTCAAGTTTTTTTATGATTCCATATAAAACAAAGTACTAATTTTTCCAGGTCTTTGAAGTATGACAGAGGTGCTTTAATAGGGATTGCATTAAATCTGTAGATTGCTTTAGGTAGTACAGACATTTTAACAATGTTGATTCTTCCCAGCCATGAGCATGGTACATTTTTCCATTTGTCAACATCTTCAGCTATTTCTTTCTTTCATTCTTTTTTTAATAGAGACAGAGAGTCTCACTCTATCATCCTCAGTAGAGGGCCGTGGCATCACATCACTCATAGCAGCCTCCAACTCCTGGGCTTAGGCAATTCTCTTGCCTCAGCCACCCAAGTAGCTTGGACTACAGGCACCCACCACAATGCCCATCCATTTTTTTGTTGCACTTTGGTCAGGACTAGGTTTGAACCCACCACACTCGGTACATGGGGCCGGCACCCCACCCACTGAGCCACAGCACCACCCTCTTCAGGTATTTCTTTTCTCAGAGTTTCATAGTTCTCTTTATAGAGATCTTTCATGTCCTCAGTTAGATACAATCCTAGATATTTCACTTTCTTTGGCACTATTATAAAGGGAATACAGTCCTTGATTCTTATTTCCCCTTGACTATTGCTGGTATATACAAAGGCTACAGATTTGTGAGTGTTAATTTTGTATCCTGAGACATTGCTGTATTCCTTGATCACTTCTAGCAGTTTTGTAGTTGGGGGTTTTCCAAATATACAATCATATCATCTGTGAAGAGTGACAGTTTCATCTTCTCTGGTCCTATGTGGATCCCCTTGATTGCATTCTCTTGCCTGATTGTGATGGCTAAGATTTCCATTATAATGTTAAAAAGCTGTGGAGACGATGGGCAACCTTGCCTGGTTCCTGATCTGAGTGGAAATGATTTCAATTTTATTCTGTTCAATACAATATTGTCTGTGGGTTTGCTGTAGATAGCCTCTATAAGTTTAAGAAATGTTCCTTCTATACCTATTTTCTTAAGTGTTCTGATCAAGAAAGGATGCTAAATATTATCAAAAACTTTTTCTGCATCAATTGAGAGAATCATATGGTCTTTGTTTTTTAATTTGTGTGATGTATTATATTTATGGATTTACATATATTGAACCATCCTTGGGTAGCTGGGATGAAACCCACCTGGTCCTTATGTATAATTTGTTTGATGTGTTGTTGGAGTCTGTTTGCTAGGATCTTATTGAATATTTTTGCATCAATATTCATTAGAGATATTGGTCTATAATTTTCTTCTCTTGTTGGATCTTTTCCTGGTTTGAGAATCAAGGTAATATTTGCTTCATAGAATGTGTTGGGAAGTATTCCTTCTTTTTCTATGTTTTGGAAAAGGTTAAGTAATATAGGTACTAGTTCCTCTTTAAAGGTTTGGAAGAATTCTGATGTGAAGCCATGTGGTCCCGGGCTTTTCTTTTTTGGGAGATTTCTTATACTTGATGCTATTTAAGAACTTGTTATAACCTCTTTCAACATTTCCACTTCTTTCTGGCTAAGTCTAGGAAGGTGGCATGTTTCCAAGTATTGATCTATTTCCTTCAGGTTTTCATACTTCTGAGAATAGAGTTTTAAGTAATATGCATTAAGGATTTGTTGAATTTCTGAGGAGTCTGTTGTTATTTGGCCTTTATCATTTCTGATTGATAAAATTAGAGCTTTTACTCTTCTGCTTCTGGTTAGGTTAGACAAAAGTTTATCTATTTTATTGACCTTTTCAAAAAACCAACTTTTTGATTGATTGATCTGTTGTATGATTCTTTGGTTTTCAATTTCATTTAGTTCTGCTCTAAATTTAGTTATTTCTTTTCTTATTCTGGGTCAAAGTTTGGAATGTGATTTCAGTTGCTTGAGATGTCCCATTAAGTTGTTGACTTCCTCTCTTTCCGTTCTTTTGAGGAAGGCTTGCAATGCTATAAATTTCCCTCTTAGAGTACTGCCTTTGTGGTATCCCAGAGGTTCTGATAATTCATATCTTCATTATTGTTTTGTTCCAAAAATTTGGTAATTTCCTTCTTAATCTCATCTATGACCAAGCTGTCATTCAGCAGGAGGTTATTTAGTTTCCATGTTTTTGTATGAGTATGCAGATTTCTGTTGCTACTGAGTTCAACTTTTATTCCATGTTGGTCTGAGAAAATACAAGGAATGATTTCAATTCTTTTTTCTTTTTTGCAGTTTTTGGCTGTGCCAAGGTTTAAACCTGCCACCTCTGGTATATGGGGCCAGCACCCTACTCCTTTGAGCCACAGGTGCTGCCTGATTTCTATTCTTTAAATTTGCTGAGGTTAGACTTGTGACCTAAGATGTGATCAGTTTTGGAGGATGATCCATTGGCTAATGAGAAGAATGTGTATTCAGTTTTGTTAGGATGAAATGTTCTGTAGATGTCTGTTAAATCCAATTGTTGAATGGTTAAGTTTAGGTCTAAAATTTCTTTGCTTAGCTATCCAACACTGCCAAAGGATTGTTAAAATCTCTGATTATTATGAAAAAGAGAAGATCACATTGCTCATGTCTGTAGAGTCTCTCTCATAAATTGAGGCATAATTTGTTGGGTGCATAAATGTTAATAATTGAAATCTCATCATGTTGAGTGCTGCCCTTAACAAATATGAAGTGACCATCCTTATCTTTACTTACTTTTGTTGGTTTAAAGCCTATTGTATCTGCGAATAAAACTGCAACACCTGCTTTTTTCTGATTTCCATTTGCCTGAATTATAGATGATCATCCCTTTACCCTGAGTCTATATTTATCTTTAAAGGTAAGGTGAGATTCTTGAATGCAGCAGATGTCTGGCTGGAGTTTTTATATCCAGTTTGCTAACCTGTGCCTCTTTAGAGGTCAATTTAAGCCATTCATATAATTGAGAGTACTGATAAGCCTGGTAGTATTTTGGGTATCGAGTTTTTCCAAAGTCCAGTGGACATTTTTAATCCTTTCACCACTGTGGAAGTTGGGATTTGATTAAAAGTTTCTGAGTGAGTTTACTTTGATGGTGAAGGACTGTGCTATACATTATGGACAATAGGTCTGAGAATATCCTGGAGAGTTGGTTTAGTTATGGCAAATTTCTTCAACATGTGCATGTCATTAAAGTATTTAATTTTTCCATCATAAAATAAACTCAGTGTAGCTGGTCATAGGATCCTGGTTTGAAGGTTATTTTATTTAAGGAAATTAAAGGTCAATGATCACCCTCTTCCAGCTTGAAAGGTTTCAGTAGAGAGATCTGCAGTCATTCTAATATCCTTCCCCTTGCAGGTTATGGTTTTCTTACGTCTGGCTGCTTGCAGAATTTTCTCCTTCATATTAAATTTCGCGAAGCTAATTATAATGTGTCTATAAGATTTCTTATTCATGTTGAGTTGTGCTGGTGTTCTAAAACTGTCTGCTATCAGAATCTCTTGGCATGTCCAGGAAATTCTCTTTGATTATTTCATGAAGAAGAGCATCTGTATCCTTCAAAACAACCTTGTCACTTTCAGGAATTCCTATAGGGGAATATTAGATCTCTTCAAATTATCTCAGAGCTCTCTGAGAGAATGATCTGTTTTTGCTCTCCACTTCTCTTCCTCTTTGAGATTTTGGGAACATCCAAAAGCTTTGTCTTCAACATCAAAGATCTTTTCTCCTGTCTGCTCCATTCTGTTACTAAGGGATTCTACTATATTTCTCAGATCTTTGAGGGCTGCAAGTTCCTGTCTCAATGTGTCAAAATCTTTGGTGATTTTGTCTTTGAATTCATTGAATTCTCGAGACATCTTTTGAATTATTCCTTAAAATTCTAATTCCATCTTTACCTCCATTCAATTTCTGACATCTCAGAATTTGTTTATGAATGGGATTTTTGTGTGTGTCTGCCATATGGTTCCTTAGGGGAGCTGATCTACTCTTGATTATTCATGTTGCCAGAGTTTTTCCACTGATTCTACCTCATGATTGTTTTTTGACAGTTGGCTACATGGGTAGATATAGTGAAATTAGATTGGGAGTTCCTGGAGTTGTGGTTAACCAGCCCTTGTCAAAGATCTGGGACTCCAATTTTTTCCCCTATAGCTTTGCACAGGATGCATACAGGATTACAGTCTGAGGCTGAGGAAACCTGCTTGGTGTACTGGGGTTAGGTGACTCTGTCTTGTATTCAGCTGGACCTTGTCTGATCCTAGTGGATTAGTGACTCTGGTTTGAAGTCTTAGCTGTGGAGAAATACAAGCAACTAAGACACCCCACCCACCATGGACAACAACTGAAAGAGGAAAATCAACCCCTCCCATTATTACACAACCAGGGTATCACCCAAGATGGTGCTTGGGTGACTGGACAAGGTTAGGAGTTCCAAAACAATTGACCCTATCAGTTTGAACTCTCATGTGGAAGACTTCAATATGTCTCCATCAACTAGATGGTGGAGGTCTACTGGCTGCTCAAATTTGGCTCACTCAGGTGCTCTGTGGAGAGCCCAGAAAGGCCCACCCAGTAGCAGAGTTGGACAAGGGGGCTGTGTCTCTTTCTCTACTTTGCTCCTCTTTCATGCCCAGTCACTGGTGACCCCACAGGGCTGAGGTCCTGCTCCCTCCAATAAGCAGATGTGCTGGGGCTTTGCACCTGTCAGAGTCAAAGGAA
>NW_003852475.1:5413623-5471902 GCF_000181295.1 Otolemur garnettii | reverse complement strand
GGAGCTGAGGCTTGCCTGCTTTGGGTACTCAATAGCCAGTGGGGAGTGTTCCACATTAACTCCATCTAATCCTGAGGATAACAAGTCAGCAAATGCTTTTCTTCCTTAGCTACCACACCTTTGCCCCAGCTGCTCTGCAGCGCCAGTATCCCTAAAGAGTGAGGTCCAAATTTCTCTGGCAGTCCTCAGAGTTGAGGAGGTGTCTCTCCAAGAATGGACCCTAGTGAGATCGCTCTATTGTTGCTAAATCTTCATGGAAAGTGACCCTGTGCAGCTCCCAGGTGACTGCCACAGCCAGGGAGTTGGCTGTAGGAGCAGCTCCAGAAGTGCGGGGCACATAGATCCACCAGCAGGGCAGAGGATGCTGCACATGGTTCCAGCAGAGCAGGGCACCTGGTGATTTCAGCAAAGAGAATGCTCAGCCTACAAATCTGGCAGGCCACAGCACAGAGGCTCCAGCAGGGCAGGGAACCTCTGTGTGTGGCTCTAGTAGAGTGGAGCATGTGGCTCTGGCAGGGCAGAATGCACAGGTCTGAATGGGCAGATCGTGAGCCTTTGGTCCAGCAGAATGGGGGCACTGCTCATAAGCCTCCTCCCACAGTCTCTGCAGGCGTTATGTTTCTGGATTGTCAGGCAAGGGAGAAAGGGTGGACTGGAAGTTCAGAATGGCAGGGAAAACATTAGTTCAATTTTCCTGCCTGGGAAGAGAGTGCTCAGGGTCACAACATGGTCCCTCTGGGGAAGTAGTCCCCACTTCCTACAGCTCTCACCCATGGAGTGAAACAAGAGGTCCTCAGTTCACTGCTTACTGTAGAAAACCTACAAGAGCAAACAAAAAGAAAAAAAAATACAACTTTTTGGGGGGAAGGGACAGACACTTTTCCTTTGGGACGAATTTTGTACCTGAAGTTTGCTTTCCTGGAGTTGCAGCTTGCCTCAGCAGAGGTGAGCTGCAGTTATCGCTCTTCTCCCTCAGCTCAGTTCCCAGTCTTCAGCTTAAGTAGGTACTTTCTGGACATCATAGAGGGAGCGTCCATTGAAGGCTGGCTCTAATCAACCATCTTGCCACTCCCCTCTACTTTGTATTTTCCATTGAACAATATATCCTGAAAACCAAGCTATAGTTCATAACATTATCTTCATCCTTTTTTTACATCTGCAATTGCAGTTTTTTGTGTGTATGTATCATTATTTATTCTCCCTATGTATTCTCCCTATTACTCACCTATGTATAAACATTTAGTTACCAATATTGTGCAATCACAAACAATGTCACAATGAATAACATCACGTATATTTCTTTTTGTGCTATTGGAGGTACCTCTTCTGGGTAAATACCTCCAAGTGAGAATAACAAACCATAATGTAAAAGTGTATATAAGGGTCAATGCCAATATTCACTCCAACCACCAGTGTGTAGGGATGTTTGTTTTCTCAAAGTTTCATCAACAGAAAGTGTTATCATACTTTTTATATTTGCCATTCTGAGAGGTGAAAAATCATATCTTAGTGTAGTTTTCATGGTAAGCATCATGAGTAAAGTTTAATAGATTTTTATATGTCTAAAGGCCACTTATAAATATTTTTGTGCAGTCTGTTCACACGCTTTCCAAATTTTACATTAATTTTTCTTATCTAGTTACCCCAATTTTGAAAAGTACTTCATATATTAAAAGTGATACTGTTTTAGCTGTGATATAAGACATAAGTTATAACAGGAGGGAATAACTCTTCTATCAGAAGGAATTACAAAAACACTGCCAGGAACTCTTAGGTAAGCCTTATGCAAACAAATTTCAAACTTCAAATGAAAAGGATAATTTCCTGAGAAAACACAGTTTACCAAAATTAACTCCATTAAAAGCAGAAAGCTTAAAAAGACCAATTTTCCTCAAAGAAATAAATAAAGTGATTACATGCCACATGCACCAGGCCCATGTGGTAACATAGAGGCATTCTTCCAAACCTTCAAAAACTATACAGCTCTAGAAATCATTGCAGAGTACAAAGAATGCTGATAAGTAAACCTAATAAAAACTATTTAAATAATATAAAAATATGCTTAAATATCAGTAGAATTATTCTACAATAAAATATCAGTAAACAAAACCCCCAATCACATCAAGAATATAATATAATGTGGCCAACGGAAACTTAAACAAAAGCTTAAGAAATGCAAAGTTGACTTTTGCTTAAGAAAAGCAAAGTTGACTCAATATTAGGAAATCTACTAGCATAATATACCATACAAAAAAATCCATGTAGAAAAATAAAGTGTTTCTCTTAATAAATACTTAAAAACCACTTGACAAAACTCTACATGTGTTCCCAATTTTTTAAATACAAAAAAAAAATAAGAATTGATGGGTAGATTATTAAAATATATTTAAGTTAGTCCGAAAGCCAGCATGTTTCTTAACGGGGAAACACTGCAAGTACCTCCCTTAAGATAAGGCAAGATCAGGCGGTGCCTGTGGCTCAGTGGGTATAGTGCCAGCCCCATGTACTGAGGGTGGTAGATTCAAATCTAGCCCTGGCAAAACTGCAATGAAAAAATAGCTGGGCATTGTGGCAGGCGCCTGTTGTTCCAGCTACTTGGGAGGTTGAGGAAAGAGAATTGCTTAAGCCCAGAATTTGGAGGTGAGCAGTGTGATGCCATGCCACTCTACAGAGGGCAATAAAATGAGACACTGGCTCTACAAAAAAACAAAACAAACAAACAAACAAAAAAAAGATAAGGCAAGATCTTCCACTGCTTCTAACGCTATTAAACATATATGAAAGATGCCCCCTCCAAAGTACATACATCTTAAGAAAGAAAAAAAAATGCATTAAAATTGTAAAACTCAGTATACACCCATAACATTTGTTATCTTGGGGTGGTGCCTGTGGCTCAAAGGAGTAGGACGCCAGCCCCATATGCCGGAAGTGGCTGGTTCATACCCAGCCCTGGCCAAAACTTCAAAAAAAAAAAAAATTCCGTGGTATACATATACCCCAGTTTACCAATCCATTGCTGGGTTGAAGAACATTTAGGCTGTTTCCACATTTTAGCAATTGTAAATTGGGCTGCAATAAACAGCCTAGTACAAATGTCTTTATAATAAAAGGTTTTCTTTCCTTCTGGATAGATGCCCAGTAATGGGATTAATGGATCAAATGGTAGATCTAGGTTGAGTTCTTTAAGGTTTCTCCATAATTCCTTCCAAAATGGTTGTATTAGTTTGCAGTCCCAGCAGCAGTGCAAAAGCATTCCTTTCTCTCCACATCCACGTCAGCATCTACAGTTTTGAGATTTTTGTGATATAGGCCATTCTCACTGGGCTTAGATGATATCTCAGGGTCGTTTTAATTTGCATTCTCTGATAATGAGGGATGATGAGCATTTTTTCATGTGCTTAGTAGCCATTCGTCTATCAGCTTTAGAGAAGATTCTATTCATGTCTCTTCCCCATTGATTATAGGGTTGTTGGATTTTTTCTTATAAATTAATTGAAGTTCTGCATAGATCCTGGTTATTAGACTTTTGTCTGATTCAAAATAAGCAAATATTCTTTCCCATTAAGTAGGTTGTATATTTGCTTTGGTTGTTGTCTCCTTGGCTGTACAGAAACTTTTCAGTTTCATAAGATCCCATTTGTTTAGTATTGCTGTTGTTGCTATTGCCATGGCAGTCTTCTTCATAAAGCCTTTCCCCAGGCCAATATCAACCAGTGTTTTTCCTATTCTTTCTATGAGAATTTTTATCATTTCGTGGCTTAAATTTAAGTCTTTTATCCATCTTGAATACATTTTTGTAAGTGGAGAAAGGTGTGGGTCCAATTTCAGTCTTTTACATGTGGATATCCAGTTCTCCCAAAACCATCTATTAAATAGGGAGTCTTTCCCCCAGTGGATGTTCTTGTTTGGTTTATTGAGAATTAGGTGGCTGTATGTTGTTGGTTTCATTTCTGGGTCTTCTATTTGATTCCAAATATCTATATCTCTATTTTTGTGCCAGTACTATGCTGTCTTGACAACTATGGCCTTGTAGTACAGCCTAAAATCTGGTATAGTGATAACCTCAGCTTTTTTTTTTTATTATTAAATCATAGCTGTGTATATTAATGTAATCATGGGGCACAGTGTAGTGTTTTCATATACAATTTGAAATATTTTCATCAAACTGGTTAACATAGCCTTCATGTCATTTTCTTAGTTATTGTGTTGAGATATTTATATTCTATTTTCAGAAAGAGTCACTTGTACCCTTGTAAGATAAACCATAGAGGTGATCCCACCACCAGCTTTGTTTTTATTACTAAGTACTGCCTTAACTATATGGGTTTTTTTCTGATTCCAAATAAAACACAGAATCACTTTTTCCAAGTCTTGAAATAGGATGTTGGTATTTTAATAGGGATGGCATTGAATATGTAAATTACTCTGGGAAGTATAGACATTTTAACAATATTGATTCTTCCCAGCTATGAGCATGGTATATTCTTCCATTTGTTGATGTCCTCTGCTATTTCCTTTCTAAGAGTTTTATAATTTTCTTTATAGAGGTCCTTCACCTCTTTTGTTAGGTATATTCCTAAGTATTTCATTTTCTTTGGGGCTATGGTGAAGGGAATTGTGTCCTTAATTAACCTCTCATCTTGGCTATTGTTGGCGTATATAAAAGCAACTGACTTGTGGACATTGATTTTATATCCTGAGATATTACTGTATTTTTTGATGACTTCCAAGAGTCTTTGGGGTTCTCCAGGTATAAGATCATATCATCAGCAAAAAGGGAGAGTTTTAACAATGGAGATTTTACAGCATTTGTACTAACCTGGATGGAGGTGGAACACATTATTCTTAGTGAAGCATCACAGGAATGGAGAAGAAAGAATCCTATGTATTCAACTTTGATATAAAGACAATTAATGACAATTAATGACACGGTGGGGCATGGGGGAAGAGGATACTGTACAGACAAGGAGGGAGGGGGTGTGGGCAAGGAAAAAAAGTAAGAAAGAAATTAGTTACTAATTCTTATATAAATTATATTTAATTTGGACCAAAGTATAGTACATAAACATTAATTTTTAGTTCAACATATTAATATGTTGTTTATCATACTGCATCCTCATTTATAAGTGAAATATGTTTGTAAAGGGGAAATATAATTTCCCCTTTATAATAATATATTTTCCCTGGGTTTAATATCAGGCATATTCAGATTAAGTAGAATGATTTTGAAGTATTTCTTTTTCTATTGTCTATAAGATTTGGCATGATCTGTTTTTTTTAAATTATCTGTTACTTTCATTCACAAATATTAGTTTTCTATTTTATTGAGACTTTGGAGAAAAAAAATAAGAAGAAGTTAACTGATTAAAGTATTCTACAATAGACATACTTCTTTTTTTATTAAATGATAGCTGTATACATTAATGCAATCATGGGGTACAGTGTTGCGTTTTCATATACAGTTTGAAATATTTTCATCAAACTGGTTAACATAGCCTTCATGTCATTTTCCAAGTTATTGTGTTAAGACTTTTATATTCTACTTTCAGAAAGATTCAATTGTACCCTCGTAAGATAAACCACAGAGGTGATCCCTCCAATCACCCTCCCTCCACTCCTTGAATAGCCAAGACATTACTCAGGAATAAAAACAAAGCAGGAGTAATCACTCTACCAGACCTCAGATTATACTATAAATCCATAGTGATTAAAACCACATGGTACTGGCACAAAAATAGAGAGGTAGCTGTATGGAACAGAATAGAAAGCCAACAGATGAATCCAGCTACCTACTACTGTTACCTGATCTTTCACAAGCTAATTAACAACATTGAATGGGGAAAAGATTCCCTATTTAACAAATGGTGCTGGGTGAACTGGCTGGCAACCTGTAGAAGACTGAAACTGAACCCACATCTTTCACCATTAACTAAGATAGACTCTCACTGGATTAAAGATTTACACCTAAGACATGAAACCATAAAAATACTAGAAGAAAGTGTAGGGAAAACACTTGAAGAAATCGGCCTAGGCGAAAATAGACATACTTCTATCTGACAATGTGAATGTTACTTTCTTTGCATTATTTCTATTATTATAGCTTAATAGTTTGTTACAGCAACCGTCTGATTTCTTTCTATTTATCTTCATTTGTTCTTTATGAGGTTTTTGTTCTCAGTCCTTATGTTAAATATTGTTATTGCCATTGAATTTAGCCTTTTTAATTATGTAAAGGCAAAAGTGGAAACCTAATATACACATGTATAAGAAAAATTAATAAAAAAGAATTTAAAAAACATTTGTTATCTTGTACATCATATTTTGTATTTCATAATGGCAGAAGTGAAATGTGACTTGAGAATTACAATTTTAGTACATTTTCTTACAATATGTATATATTTCTTACATCCTCTGTACTATCCAGTGCATAGAAATTAATTTTCTGAATAAAAAAGGAACAAATTTTCATCCAGATGATATGATTGTGTATCCAGGAAAACCTAGAGAATCAATGATAAAATTAACTCAAAAAAAAAAAAAAAGACTTTCATAAAGTACCAAACTATAAAATTAACATAAGAAATCAGTAGTGTTCATTTAGACATAACAATAATTAGAGGGTACAAAGTGAAAGAAAATATAGTTGACAATATCAACAAAGGAAAATATTTAGGAATAATCTTAATAAAAAATGCATAAAACCCATAGAAGGAAAATCTCAAAACAGTCCTAAAAAACACAAAGGTTAACCTGAGCATATATAGAGATACTCTTGCTCTGTGTTAGAAAGAATCAACATGATAAAGATGAAGTTTTCCCTGAGTGAATTAATGAAGCTAATAAAATCCAAATAAAAACACAAATGCACTTCTTTTTCCTCCTGGAGTATTATCTTCCAAACACTCCACACTCAGATCACATGTACACTTTTAAGTCGGAGTTTATTATTATAAACTGGAATAAACTCTTTCAGTATTTTCACACACAGGGTGACCTTATCCTTCCTTATGGTTGTTTTGGGCCAATTTTAAGCCTGCTACTAGCTCCTCTACTCTCTTTTTGATAAATTATAACCCTTTCTGCTCCCTTCCCCCATCAACTATCCGTTTATTCCCTGAAGGCAGGGAGTGCAAGAGATAGGTCACAGGAACTGGATTTGGTTTTTATTTTTGTACTTAATATAAGTAGAAGTTGGGTAACTGCTGTCTTGCAGTTATGTTGAAAGTGGGAATTTTATTTTGTTTTATTTGTGTTCTCATATTTCCTTATTGTGTCCAGAAAAGTTGGGAATGTCAATTTTAGATGCCCTGCATAGCCCATAGTCTTGGCTGTTGCCTCCTTTAATCTTTATAAAACCCTTGTAAGGTACAATCATTTGCCCAATTTACAGATGAGAAAACTAAAATTGGAAATTCAGATTCTCAAATGTCAAATAGCTGAAAGGATCAGAAGTGAAAAAGTCCAGAGTCGGAATTATCTAGGATGCACACGTTTATCTCTGTGATTTGATATCTATGTCTAAGAAAGGATTAATGCTTCAAGACATGCAGTTTGAAAGTTGTGCATGAGTCCCTATCCTTATGAGTCTGGCTTCTATATTTCAGTTTATATAACTAACATTCCTTGCAACAACAGATTCTTGATCTTATAGGAATTTGCTCCCATTCTTAAAGTTCAATGTCATGCTGAGCACAATGTGTGACGGAGAGTCTGCCAAGAGCACCTGCAGCCACCCTTTCCCTGTAGAATCTGGGTCTATTACCTCAAGATGTTTCCTTCTCAATCATATTTTCCCTGTCACTTCTGTTTCCACCTTCACAGTTCTTTCAAGCTTGGCAAATAAATCCCGTAATAGAGTATTGTACAGTTCAAAATTGCTGAGTATGCATTTCAAATGTTCTCACCACAAAAAAGAATAGTATGTCTGTGAGGTGATGGACATGTTAACTAGCTTGATTTAATTATTCTACATTATATTCATAAATTATGACATTACATTGTATTCCATAAATTTATACAATTGTAAATTGTCAGGAGTGTGTGTGCTGTGCATTTGCACACACACTAACATACACAGAAGTGTGATATTCCAAATATTTAATCCCTGGGGTGGGAAGAGGTCTCATCAAGTTGTTGGACTTTAAATAAGTTCTAGTAACTTGGTAAGTACAGGGAGAGGGACTGAATCCTGAAGGGACTCTAGGGGTGGGTGTATGATGAATATTTACCAACTCATGCTAAGTGATTTCTGTCAGTGCATACCCTCTGAATAGGAGCCGTGGTAACACACACACCCATACACACATACAGACTTTCTAAGTGATAGAAATACTTTAAGATAAGACTTACAGACACCAGGTCAAATAATTTAGCTTCATTTAAAAACTTTGTCTCTTCATTTAAAAAGTTGTCTCTTTTCCCAGAGGTAAAAGGTAAAATAGTTTTTAATCATATATATGCATATATGTATATGTATATGTATATATATATGCACACACACATACACACAGACACATATATATATACTATGTAATATATATAATTAACAAAATCTATTAATTTGACTATATATATTATCAGTAATAGCAGTAAACAAAGCAAGAAGCATAAAGGTGGTATACAAATGTGGAGGCTAAAAAATAAAAGCACTGCTATTTCATAAATCATATGGAAATTGAAAATGCCCATTGTTTTCCTGTTTCCAAGCTCTTCTTTTGCAATTCTTTCCACATAGAATTTTTTCTCCATTTACCGTGTCTCTTCCCTAATATACAAATCATATCAATGGTTTGAGTCTGATTTTAAATACTACTTTTTCTTCTACACCCAACCACTCTGACTTGAAAAGGCATTCATAATTGATCATGAAGAGCATGTCACTCCTCCCCTTGTGAGTTTTTCCTTGTTTATACCATTTCTTTATGCAACCTGTTTACCGCCTAAACCATAAAATTCTTAGAGTACAGGCTATGCCTCTTCCCTAGAATACATATATATGAGTTACTATTTTATTGAATAAACATGTTGCATACTGACATATTATTTATAATATACCTATGATCAAACTGGAAAAAACTTAGATAAAGATAGGGCTTTATCTTAGATAAAGAAAGGTGGCACCTGTGGCTCAGAGGAGTAGGGCACCAGCCCCATATCCTGTAGGTGGCAGGTTCAAAACTGACCCTGGCCAAAAACTGCAAAAAAATTTTGAAAAAAAAAAAAAAAAAAAAAGATAGGGCTTTTCCAACTTCTATCTTTTTTTTTTTTTTCTGCTATGCTCAAGTCTCCAATCTCAGTAACACTATAGGAGGTATAAACTCATAAAATACAAATGATAACACCTGCAATCCATCCTAAGGAAAGCATAAAGATCCAGTTATTGACATATGCATCTTAGCATTATATGTAATAGCCCTGCAAATTTAATCTCCCTAAAAATACAACAATAGGCAAGCCCTTAAGGAAATCAGGGTGTCTTTGTGGTATGATATACAATGAAGCCATTAAAAGATGATGGAAAAATGTGGAAATGTTACATAAAATGCCCATAACCAATTGGCAGGTCATTATCCAGTATATATAATATAACCTATATCTGCCTAAATTTGGATATACACAGGTAATCTATCCAATGAAGTGTTAGAGAGTCTTCCAGGAGAGGACAACTCATAAGCTGAGAAGAATGCCTGGGTGAAGGTGGGTGGGAGGCCATGAGGTATGGCATAAGGCATGTTTTAGGCAAATGGTACAGTGTTGAGATGAGGCCCAGGGGCAAGAGGAAGCATAAGCCTGAAGAAACACAAGTAGCTTAATCAACATTATGCTTAGACACCAGGTAAGAAAAGCAGCAGCCTTGGGCAATCACCAGATTCCCTGCTCTATCACCAGGCCATCCCAAGGCAGAGAGACAGCTGCTCATCTCAGTTTAAGCTCCATACTTAGTTCCCAGCTGAGCCTTGAGGCTGCAGCAAGGGAAGAATGGAAATAACAAGTAATGACTAGGAAATTTATATAAACTTTTGAATATTAAATTGTATATGAGTTATAAAAGAAACACAGTGTCATTCTGTAGTAGCAAACCAATATGGAGAGAATAAAGTCAAGAAGGGAACCACACATCCTGACACTGGTGGGCAAGAGGTATTTTGTTGAATAAATACCTGGTGAAAGTACCCAGGGCAATGATGTCTGTGCTTTTACATTTGCTTGCCATTCTTGGGAAGAGTGATGCCACCTGCAGGGGTTATCATCAGCATCTCTGCAGGATAAGAAGAACTTGTTGGAAGCCCTTCATGGAAGAAACCCCATATTGGTCCCAGGATCTTTGGTGAGGGCAAACACACACTGTAGAGGGTAGCTGGGTTTGGGTGATCATCCGTCAGCAGCAACGTGACTGTTAAATTGAAGCATCTCTCAGCCATGGCTTGCCCTGTGATAAATGACCCACCCCAAGGAGACAAAAAGCAATCTGCTGCCAGTGGACAACCATCTCCCAGAGCAGTGGTGCCAGCTGCCAGGGAGCATGTACCATCAATTCTCCACATAAGGGAAAAGGTAAAATGCCTTAAAAGCCCTAACAGAACTCCACTTGTCAGAACTGTGCTTACCTGACATTGTTAGCTGCAAATCATTTCCTTTTTGAATTACATTAATAGGTATGCATATGTGCTTTTACTAGGCCTTGGAGATTCTGGTCCAGCATTATTTACTGAAATTGTCACTTTGACTCATGACCCCAGGAGGGCCATACAGCTCAGAAACCTGGCTGCAAATAGCAGAGGATACAAAAGTATCATCAAAGTCAGGGGTTCGGAAAAAAGAGCAAGCTCCTTTGCTGTGGGCGAGTCTGGCAGAATTCTTATTACCATGGCAAACCCATGCTCCCAACACTCCTTAGAGACAAATCAGAGCAGATGTTATGATGCTGATTTTACATCATAAGCCACCCAAGTCAGGCAACTTGCTTCAATTCTTCAACCATTTGAACACAAAATAAATAAAAACCAGCAATAAAACAGTTGAGACTAACCATAATGTATCAAGTGCCTGGTATGTCCCAGATTCAGAATAGCACAAGGCATATGCACCGTCTCATGCAACCCTCACTGGGTTGCAAGTAAAGGCAACCAGTAAAGGCATTTCTGAGATTGAGAAGAGCTGGCACTCATGATGGCAGGAAATTGGAATAAACTGGGTTTCACTGTGTAATCCAGGGTGAATGATCACTCTATGTGAAATTCTGACTCCACCTTTTGTATGAAACATTCAGTATAGTATATGTTTGTGATAGCCCTGGTAGAATTAATGTCTTTGCAGTAACTTTTTTAAAAAGTCTGTCTTCAGGTTTGTTACAGCATAGAAAGAGAGGTTGTTCCTAAGGACTGTACTGTTGGATAACACTTGGCAAACTTGAACTTAGATGACAGCAATTCCCAGACTGTTATTCATGGGAATAACAGTTATATGGGACTGTTATTCATGTTTTACAAAGTAGCAATATACATGTTCAAATAAACAGTTCAATGCTCAAATGATTTTAGGAAACTCCCAAGGAAATACAACTAAACAGGCTCCTTCAAATGTGTTCTTAAAGCACTTTTGACGGTAATGTTTACCATAAACTTCTATAACGGAGACAAAGTTTGTACTCTTTTCTACTTTTATTTAACCAAAGGATCTAGTTTTCCAGATTATTCGTTAGGAATCTTTAGAGCTAATGCCCCATGAAACATGACTTGGAAAATTCTCTGTTAAATGAGTTAAATAGAAGAATTCCAAATACAATATCTACCTACAGTGCTCTAATTCATAAAAGCAGGCACATTAAAGATGGGACTGCTCTGACAAACGGAATATCAATTTGCTGATAACAGAATGGGAGAAAAGCACTTGACAGGCTGCAACATGGATGAATTCTGGTCTCAGTACTATCTCACTTCAAAAAAGCAAAGGCCCTTGAATCTCAATATGATAATGAGGTTTAAAGTCAATGCCTAAAATTCTTACAGCAGTTAAATATTATAATTTCTACCTTGTATTTCTACTTAATGAAGTAGAGCTAGAATCCTTTAACTCACTCAACAAATGTTGGGTGCCTACCACATGTCCCACATTGTGCTAAGTTTTAGGTATACAAGAAAAGAGAAAAATCTACCTTGTCAAGTCTACTGGTGGGCTCTTTATCCCTTAGGGATTTCCCATGAAAAGCAAATAAAGTATATATTTTTTCCCAAAGGTGTTAATAAAAAACCCAGACCAGGGGTGGTGCCTGTGGCTCAAAGGGGTAGGGCACCAACCTCATATACCAGAGGTGGTGGGTTCAAACCCAGCCCCAGTCAAAAACTGCAACAAACAAACAAACAAACAAACCAACAAACAAAAAACCCAGACCAGGAGTATACACATCGGTAGGAGGAGATGTAGATGGGGGCAAGTTTGAAAGAAAATTAAAGATAATTAAAATAAACTAACCATATTGAGAGGCAATGAACCACACACAAAGAAAACATACTGGTTAAACACTCTAATCCAATCAACACAAGATATTATCTCATTGCCAAAGATAAGGCAAAATAAAAAATAATGTACTTCTTTCAACACAGCTACAACTCCCTTCCTCAGAAGTCTCAGGTCTTGTCCATAGTGCTAGTAGCAGCAGATATCTCTAGGCTGGCATTCCGTTTATGCCCCCCAAATCATATTTACAGATCTTAGGTTCCTAGCCTCTGATAACACAGGGATCAGGAATATCTAAACTATGCAACTTACTGTACATTGGTCTAATATATCTATTCACAATTATTATCACAGTTTTAGGACAGAACTTTACCCTAAAGGAAGTAATTTGGAATTCAAAGCACTCTCTACCCTTTAAACCATAAAAAAGAAGTGCTGTTCTTGAGCTTTGTATAAATCTGACACATCATCGTCTATTTGGTGGGTCATTGTGTGGAGCACACAAATATCCTGAAGAATACTCAGGTTCTTTCACCTCAACACACAGTCACACTCTGATTCACAAGCCCACTTTCTGTTTTAGCCCTGGAAAAGCCAGCCCACTAGTCTCCAAAGTCACCTCTGTCCTCATAGAACAGTTACTTCAGGCAAGAACTATACAATGCTAAAGTTTGGCCACTGACTATACTTTCACAGAGATTAAAATGACCCCAAATGCCATCTCCTACTAAGTGAATAGAAAGATGACACAGGAAAGCATGCCCCTACTGACATACATGTAAGTTGTATGTATGTATTTATGAATATATATGCTGATTTATTGTAGGAAGCTTGTTCTTTTCTGCATATGTGTTTGCCATTTCTGGGACTCCCTTTTGGGGTTACCTAAAGCATTTAATTAGGAATGTCATTTTTCTCACCTACTACTGCCCTACCTCTTCCTCACCTAATGTGCACAATGTAAAGGTACATTTCAAAACAACTAAGAATAAATTATAAATGTCTTACCACAAAAAATAAGTGAGGTGATAGCTATGTTAATCAGTTTGATTTAAGCATTCCACATTATATATCAAATCATCACATTGTACCCATGAATGTATACAGTTATGATTTAATAAAAATTAAATAAAAATATTTTTTAAAAAAGAGTATGATGGGCACACCTGTAGCTCAGTAAGTAGGGCACCAGCACCATATAGTGAGGGTGGCAGGTTCAAACTTGGCCCTAGCCAAACTGCAACAAAAAAATAGCCAGGCGTTATGGCAGGCGCCTTAGTCCCAGCTACTCGGCTAAGGCAGGAGAATCGCCTAAGCCCAGAAACTGGAGGTTGCTGTGAGCTGCGTGATGGCACAGCACTCTACGGAGGACCATAAAGTGAGACTCTGTCTCTACAAAAAAAAAAAAAAAAGGCACGTTAATTCATAAGAGAATAATAAACTTTTCCCACTAATTTCATTTTGGGAGAGTGGAATGAAGACTCATATTCCCAAATGACTATTATCACTTCCAAGCAAATTTCAAGTTGGTTTTAACTCATCTATGCTTATCTGTGCCTTAAGAGCAGGATTCCAGTACAGTGGGCATTCTATCATTTTATCTTTCCTTTGGATCCATGATTTTCCTTTCCCTTCCTCAAGATACTGGTCTAGGAATCAGAGTTTTCAGAGTAGCTAGATACAGAGACAAACACAGAAATCAACATAGATGATACAGACATAGATGTGTATATAGATGTAGATTTAACATTTTTCTCTACATTACATAAGGGACAGAAATACTAGTCAATTTGTTAGGTGTATAAATTTCATTGTTGAATAGTAGCTGTCTCAACTCTGTGCTTCTATATACAATCCCAGGATTCAGTAGCTAAGATCTTATAATGTATTAGTTTAGGAGTAAGAAGAGACAGCACAAATCCTTTGCCTTGTGACCTCAGGCAAATCTTATAACCTCTCTTGCCTTCATTATCCTCTGTTGTAAACCACAGACACAGCTGTGGTTTGAATGTGTTCCCTCCAGAATCTTCCACTGAAACTTAGTGACCTCTTAGCTAAGGCCTTCAAAAGGTGATTAGGTTATATGGGCTCCTCCTTCCTGTTTGGAATTAAGGCTGTCATAAAAGAGGGTCCAAGCAATGTTCTGCCCATTTTTCTCTTCTGCTTTTTGCCACATGAGGACATGCAGCAACAAGGCACAATCTTAAAAGTGGTGACTGCCCCTCATCAGACCCTGCACCTGCTGTTGCCTTGATCTTGGATTCCTAGCCTCCAGAAAGGAGACAGCAACCAAGCCCTGACTATCATACAGGGCTGCTGTAAGGAGTAAAATGAAATAATGTAAGTGAAAGTAAGTGGTTTGAAAGTGTAAAGTAGTATATAAATGGAAGTTTCCATTATCTTTAATCGAAACAACTAGAGAACACAGGCATTTTTCATCCTTATTGCACACCATAAACAAATTTAAGCTCTAAAAATGAAATCAGCTGAAAGTAAAATGTTAGGAATAACAATGAGTCATTTTTCATAGCAAAGAAATTGATTTTCCCTAGATGTTCTCTCCTGTTGCATGTAAAGACCTATAATCATCAATGCCTGGGTCCTTTGTTTTGATGTTGAGTGTAATTATGGCCTATTACATAGTTGCTTGGCTCACAATACTATCAGAGCCTGAGGTCACAAAGTTTCCTCCCTATTACCAGAAGGATATGCCAGGACTTATAGTAAATTGTGCTGTCACCAAAGCATTTTTTAAACTAATTAAAAAATAAAAAAATCATTCTTCAAGAACGTGATCTAAGCCTAAGGGTTGGGTTATGCCTGTAACTTTCAGTCCAAACCCTCTAAATCATTTGTTGTCATCATTTGTAAATGTTTTCAAACATTTAGACTGCAGAAGCTTATCAGACTCTACTCTTGCACACAAGAACAACTTCCAGGACAACCAAAAAAATTCCCAGATCTTCAACTAAGATTTTATATTATCTTATTTAATCCTCAAAATAAACTGTATTACACCAATACTAGTTACTACTTCTTGATCATTGAACCACAATTATGTTAACCAAAAAGATGTTAACACTGGGGGGAGTGAGTGTAGAATACCATATATAAGTGAACTCTTTACATTGTTTCTGTGACTCTTCAATTTCTCTGGGCATCTAAAGATTTTAAAAGAAAAAAGAATAGAAATTAAAATCTGACAAAATAGTATTCTTATAGCTATAAGTCTGGAAACTAGGCCTCTGAGAGTCAGTTGTCATTTTCATTAATTTATACCACTAATTCATTCTATTTTAGGAAGCTTATGTTTATTAAATGAAAAATCATAAAGATAACAGCTAATATGTTTGCAGTAGAAATCCTATGCCAGAAACTATTTTAAAATCTTGGCACAGATTAAATCACTCTCCACTTCAAACTCACAATGTAGGTCCTATTCTAATTTCCATTTCTCACAAAAAAAGTGAGATGCCAAGGAGATCAGTAACTTGCTCAGTGTCACACATCCAGCAAGAGCTGAAATGAAGATGACACACAATATACAAGATGACACACACATGGCAGCAAAGAGGCAGAAACTAAGAGAAAGAACATAAAATGAATCCAGAGGTATGCAACCTAAATTTCAGTCCACAGTCAATTTTCAGAGTACATTTGCCTCATGGTGCCCATATGATTAGGACAGGGCAAGTATGGTTGATCTTAGATTGTTTCTCCTATGGACCTATAAGTTGCTGAAACCTACAATGTAAAATCCTAAATCTTGGGCTTTTTGAGAAAATCACAATGAATTAATGGAGAAGAATCTTACAGCCTCACACACTATAGTTAGCTAACGCTTACAACAGCGACCAATTTTGTAAGTTGTTAATACTATGTTCTCTAGGCAAACAGCTCTCTCCAGTCTGAATTAACATAAGGAAATAGTTCAGAATATCTGAACTTGTATTTTTTTCTATCAGCCACACTTGTAATAAATGTCAGATGGAAATTGTTTTGTGACTGTGTTTCCTGTCATCTTCCCAAAACATGGGAAGGCCCTATGCATCTCCATAAACAAATGCCTATATGCCTTAATAGTTCTTAAAGAAGTCACACTTCTTCTCTCACATCATTCCATTAGACTCTTTGATATATTATAAAGAAAGAACAGGGAGGAGCCTGTGACTCAAAGGAGTAGGGTTCAAGCCCCATATACCTGAGGTGGCAGGTTCAAACGCGGTCCTGGCCAAAAGAAAAAACTGCAAAAAAAAGAAAAAAAATAAAAGAAAAGAACACTTATCAGTCAAGGGGATAAGTGACCCTTCTGGAGAAATGAATTTTTCTAATTACCTGAAGTCTAAAATTTCCACCTGTAGCAGAATCTTATTTTTGTATTAATTTTCATGCATTCAAAATATACTGCAATTTTTTTTACTTAATTCTAAGTTATTTTTAACTATTAAAAATTTTATTAAAAATAACTCTTTAATAAACATCACCTGTTTTTGGTTACTTGAGAAAGACTCTGGACATCTTGCCTGTGGTTTTCCATCAGGAGCAAGTCCTCTCCTCCTGGGGAGAACTAAAATATGTGGGGCAGTTCTATCTGACATGATGCTAAGAGAACATATCTGCCAATTCATAGGAGAGAGCTGGAGATACTAAATATCTTCAGTGGCAAGAATGATAAAAAATCGCTCTTTCCAAAGTGGTGATAGTAGTCCACAGAGCTACCCTCGCTTGCAGAAGGATGTGGAGATTCCCTGGTTGGAACCCTGAGGGCTGGTCCTCAGCCTCTGTGAAAATGCCTCCAGTGACACTGCACTCAATACTCACCATTGCTAAGACAGCAGACATGGAATCTGTATAAGCCAACATTTGCTATCCTTTAATTTCCACCTGTTTGTTTGCCCTCCTGAAATAATACAGAGATATTAACTCCCCATCTTAATAAATCTTCATTGCACTATAATTTAATACACTCTAATACAATGTGAGAGGCTGTTTTTGCACCCCAAATTTTGCTTTCTTTTTACCAAACTTCCCCAGTCTTCACCATATGGTATTCTTGGCAGCTTTGGTATTGCCTTCTTCTAAGAATACCTCTACTATGCAAGGGTGAAAAGCTGTTTGTCCATAAATAGCTGTCTCCTGCCTTATGATTTCACATACATCTTTTTTCAAAGAATATGCTTCAGTCTCTCAATCCAGTCTGATGAATAATTCTATGTTGCTTAGCTGTCTGATTAGATTAGACTACAGTTGCCAGGGAAAACTAGATAACTAAGTACTCTGCATCTAACTTCAATATACTTTGTGCCAGAAGGAGAAGCAGTGTGGGCTTTATGTTTTTGTCGCACTAGATGAACTCTCTCTTGCTCATACCAGGAAAAACAGGCAATATGCTTAGAGTGTGGGTAGGAATAGGCTTCATGCACTAGACCAGTGAATGGGCACTGCAGTCTTTAATGCTGCATTAACAGTAAATCTCAGGTCAAATGTGACTTCAAAGAAAAACATCTTAATGAACAATAGTTATTGCATGAATCTGCAACAGGGCAATATTAATGTAGCTGATACATATGACAGCCATTCACTGACACTGATAAAGCAGAATAAACATTGGTTTGGAGGCTGACACATGCAGTTCAAGCTTTTCATGTTAGAAATTGCTAGTTGAGCAACTTAGGACTATCAGCATCTCTGGCCTAAAATTTCCTCAGAAATAAAATCAGAATAATAATGGTAATTCTCAAATGGGCTCTTGTGTGAATCAACTGAAATAACTCTGTTAAGTTCTATGAACATTTGTTGAGAATACCTCAATGTACCAGACACTCTGACATCATGCCAAGAATAAAACAATGAAGGACTCAAGGTCTTTGCCCTTGAGAAGTAAAGAGTCAAATGGGAAAAACAGAGACATGAACAGATAATTTCAATATAATATGGTAAATATGTTGATAACTGAATTACAAAGTGTTATGAGAACACAGAAGATGGGCACTCTATCACTTAGAATGATTTCTGCTACATTCCAACAGAAACTGGCTGTAACAGTAAGAATATATTATTTTATTTCACACAACAGCCAGTGCTCAGAATGTTGATTCAGGGGCTCAACAATGTCTTGCAGGACCCAGAGGATCTTTCCAGCTCTGTCCTACTCTACACATTATTGCCTTCATCCTGAAGCCAGATGTCATGTTGATGATAGGATGGATCACAGCAATAATTAAAATAACACATTTTTTGTTCATGTCTCTCTTCTTGCATCTCCTCGACCTGAACAGATTTAACCCTACACATTTCTGAACCAATCACCTATAAGGAAAATGAAATTATACCATAAATGGCTGTGACAAATAATTCAGGGTAGGTGATAACTATAATAGTCACTTGAGATTCTAATCCAGCATAAACTAGTAGACATGGGAGTGGAGGAAATTATTCCCGAAGGACACTAGTCCAATTTTGTTTGACTTTTTTGAGACAGGGTCTCACTTTTTCATCCTGGCTAGAGTGCAGTGCCATCATCACAGCTCACTGCAACATCAAACTCCTAGGCTCAGGTGATCCTCCTGTTTCAACCTAGCCTGGACAACCTACAGATGTGTACCACCACACTTGGCTAATGTCTTTTATTTATTTATTTATTTATTTAGACAAAGGGTCTTACTATGTTGCCCAGGTTTGTCTCAAAATCCAGCCCTGAAGCAATCCTCCCACCTCTGCTTCTCAACGTGTTAGGATTACAGGCAAGATAATTCAAGTTTTTTGATTTTTTTTTTTCTTTTGAGATAGAGTCTCACTTTGTCACCCTCAGTAGAGTGCCATGCTGTCACGACTCATAGTCGTGCAACCTCTAGTTCTTGGGCTTAAGCAATTTTCTTGCCTCAGCCTCTCAAGTAGCTGGGACTACAGAGACTACAAATGAGGTTTTTTTTTGTTTTTTTTTTTTTTTGTTTTTCTTTTTGGTTGCAGTTGTCATTGTTTAGCAGACTCGGTCTAGGCTTGAACCCACCAGCTCTGGTATATGTGGCTAGCACTCGAGCTGCTGAGATACAGGCACTGAGCCGATCATTCAAGTCTTTAAAGGATGAGTAAGAATAGCCACAGGAAGAGGAAGAAGATGAACATCTCAGGCATGGGTACATGATCTTAACCATGGAAGCAAATTACCATAGAAATAACAGAGGCAGAGGGAGCACTTATGGTGACCAGTGGATTTTTAGATCCAATTTCTTGGTTGAAATCTACCTACAAAGAAAGGACACCCCTAAGTTAACATTAAACTCATGTTTTCTCTCTAGTTAATGTTTCCTTGAAATAAAATATATGTTCTCTAACACAAAACATTAATTTATACTTCTTAGATATCCTCCCAGAGAAGATTATACAGTACTTTAGGCATAGCAGATATTCAACTCGGTAAGTATGGAATGAATAGCAGAGCATAAAGGACTACATATTATGAATTCTTAATTTTGAATCATTAATCAGTGAAAGTATATGTGTATAACATTTTGATTTAGTAATTCAAAAGTATTTGATTATGAAAGTGCAATTTTCTTCTAATTAATTTTTCATGGGATTGATAGGCTTTTCCAGGAGAGGTTTATTGGACTATATTTTCCTAAAACCACCCAAATGGGTACAGCATGAGTGAGCCTCTAATTGTGTTTGTTTATCAAGTATGGACCATACTCACAATGAACCTACTTCTTCATACTAGAAATGAGTTTTAATCTGCAATCATTTATTTTCTTGTGTCTACACAGAGGGAAAATTGGTAGATGCCTATCAAGAGACATTAGCCAAAGGTCATATGAAACAACCCAATACTACTTTAAAATACTTTTCAGAAAAAATAAAACAGAATCTTACCCTATGACAAATGCTATACCTAATCCCTGTTAGTGATGTTATAGTGTAACACAATGGAATAGAGAAACTTAAAGCACATCTATGAGGAGGGAGTTGAAAGTAATGGCAGGGTGACCATCTCACATTCATTCCCACAGTAAGGTTGTGTTGACCATTAAATCATATGAAGCATACATTTTGAAGCATCTGCATAATCTATGGCTCATTTTAATTCTTGTATCACATGGGATGGGAACAGAAAAGAATTTTTCAATTGCCTAGAAAAGAACGTTAGAAGAGATAGAAAAGAGAGAAAGCTTTCCCCTGAGAGACACAGGCACAATTAGGAAGCAAATTACTCTAAGTTATTTCTGAATATTAAAACCTAGAGAAATCAGACTATAGTCTGAATGTGAAATACTGGTGGGGTAATGATGGGAAAAGAGTCATTTATTTACGAACCTTTTAAAGGAGAAAAAAGACCAAAGCTATCTTGTAATGTCTAGGTATGCAGCAGGGTGGAAAGAGGATGTAATTCAAAATATAATACCTGTTTATCAACAGCCAACATACAGTAAACATATCTAAACCCACATTGCAGTTTCTCTCTCTTTAGTATTTAAATTGATTCACTAGTTTACATCTACTCCTCACCTTCCCATCAAATGTAGATGGGGAAAGTCTCATTAGAATGAGTCTTTACTTTTCTCTTTTGGGCTCCCTCATTGCCAAACATTGAATTTCATCTTTAATTTTACTGTAAGACAACTAAATGAAAGGGAATGAGGAACTTAGCTCCAGGAACTTTCTAATTTAATCTCCTTTGCAGTCTGATTCCTGTAGCATGAACAGTGCAGCTTGATCTTTTGGCACTTTTAACTGCAATGTCAGGTTCATTTCAAAATTTAATACAACATCTTTGTCATCACCACCCTCTTTCAGTAAGGACATTGATACCAAACTGCTACCAGTCAGTGGTCTAAGGAAGACAGCTTGCTGAAAATGAAAATCCTCTTCTTTATACCAAAATAGCTCATCTCACAAATTATATGTCTTCTGTTTCTGCAAGAAAACACTATTACTTTCCACTATGTGATCTTTTAGTAATCTAAGTAAAAAAAAAAAAAAAAAGAAAGAAAGAAAGGAATATTTACTCACTGCTTACTTATAAAAAGACAGTAATGTATTTTATGGATTTAAAGAATAACTTCCCCAGCAGCAAACAGGAAACAAATCAGAACTAAGGTTCCTGTTTATTCTAAGTGTAAAGCATGTCTGTTGCAACAGTGGCCTAGTCCTGTTTCTGCTACAGGCTTATATTGTGAGCCTGTCCGACTGTTCCCTTTGGCCTAGCACAGTGCTTCTCAAAGTCTGGTCCCTGGATCAGGACTATCAGCATCACCTGAGAGCTTGTTAGAAATACACATTCTTGGGTCCAAACCCAGACTTCCTGGATCAGAAATTCTTGAGCGAGAACCAGAAATTGGGGTCTTTACAATTCCTTCATGTGTTTCTGGTGTTCACCAGTTTTATAGCCATGATCTAGAACAAAAGATATAGATAGCTACATGGTCCCCCTACACTACACACCTAATTTACCTACACTAATATTTTTTGGCCTATGACATCAAAAAAGAGGTCTGTTCTTATTCTTTGGAGATGTTTTGATACACTCTGAAATCCACTACAAAATAAAAATATGAATAACCTAGTTCTCACCCCAAAAGTCATAAATAACTCAATTGCCTAAAAACAAGACTCAGGATGAAGGTAAGTTACCTAGATTCCATAATTGGGAAATAAATGGGATTCAATAATATGGTTTATGTTTTCATAGGGTGGACATAAGCAGTATATTGAAACCCTTTGGATATTGCCAAATATTAACAAATAGTAAGAGTTGTTCAAAATATTAAATGAGCTCTCATGATGAGTATATTGTTTCTCCCTTGAAGGGAGATTATTTAAAAATTATAATCAATATAGTATGATTTGAATTGGATCTTGTATCTCTTGTAGGAGGTAGATCTATTAAATACCTTTCCGAGCATGAGCTGCCAAATAATCAAATTCTGTGATAAAGATTCTTGGGCAAGTACTCATTGGGAAGTAATGCAAGGGAATCAGTGAAAGAGTGGGGAAATGAGAAAGGAAAGGGAGGAGGCGGAAAAGGGTGCATAATCAATTAAGTTATCACCATGACAAGTGGAGCTTCATTTCATGGGAGAGTAGGAAACAGTATCAAACATATACACCAAGGTGATTCAATCCGAGCAGCAGGAAGGTGGGTGGGTATACACCAGGGGTCTTCAAGCTTTTTAAACAGGGGGCCAGTTCACGGTCCCTCAGACCAGTGGAGGGCTGGACTGTGGGCCCCAGGACAAGTTGCTTGCTAAGCAGGACAGGCAGTGGCAGCAGAAACACCCAGCGGGACAGATATATGCCTTAGGCGGGCCACATGTGGCCCATAGATGGTAGTTTGAGGACATCTGGTATACACTATTCCCAGTTAGTGATCAAGACTGCTGCCTGGGATTGTTAATTCCCTAGCAAGGCTGTAGTGACCATTCCTCAGGCCACAAGATACAGGTGATGTCAGTTAAAAATCTCAGGCTCATATAGAAATTGTAAACGATCGAGGGAATCTGGGCACAAAACAATAGTGCCCGCCACAGTTCACAAAGTCTATTCCAAAGGCCACTTCTCTGAATATGCATTACTAATATAAATGCATGTCCCTGTTTATTTTCCCTTCTGATCTCTCTCAACAATCTGGCAAGATGTTGACAGAATAAGATTCCCATCCTTATGCAAAGGTAAGTGGGTTTTTTTTCCCCTATTAAAAAAGAAATAAAAAATTATAGTATAATAAAAAATAACTACTTTCTTTATATATATATGTGTGTGTGTGTGTGTGTGTGAGTATAACCAATTAGTATTATCCTTTCCAAAATTCACATCTTAATAAACTGCATACTAATTTCAACCAAGATGACATTACTCAGAACTTTTAGAAAACCTGCATCCTCACTGGTGGCTCCAGTTTCATAGTGTCTCCTTAATAGATTGATTCATTGCAGGAATATACTAATGTGGAAAGGAAATATCTGAAGAATAATTTGTCCTGCTTTCTTCCCAGAATTCACGAAAATACATATTGTGCTGAAATAACATTTAGAAAGTTTTATAAGAGAAAGAAAAATATACAGAGAAGAAGTAAAACAACATTTGTTAGCAAATATGATATATAGCATAATCAAAAGGTTTAGAAAATAAACAACAAAGGGATTCTATTTAGAATTCTGGTGAATCACAAAACATTCCAATAAATATTTTTTATTTGAATGGAGTTTGACATTATTTGCATAGGTAAGCCAAATAATATTTTTTGAGATCTAAAAATAAATAAGCAATACAAAACTTTCCAACTCCAATCATAGATTTAAAAACATAAAAATAATGTTTAATCCAACTCAGGTAAATGAGTATTCTAGCATGCTTTCCACCAAATGAAGCTCTCCTTAAAAAGGTACTTACATTGTTAGAGCTTACAAGCACATGCCATTTTAGCCAAGATTAAAGGTAACATTCTTGTATTGCTCAAGGTTAATAAGACAAGGCAAGTACTCCTAGAAAAATACGCTTGAAATGAAAAGGAAAGTCACCTTAATGATGGAAAATCATTCCTCATGCTGTGCAAATATGTATACCACTTCAGAAAACATTTGCATAGTAAAGTTCTAGTATAACTGTGAAAATAAGAAACCTGGTATGGAAGGGGGTGTTTGTGGCAAGACTAAAGGACTCTATCTCCATGTACCTATCAGCATGTGAACTTTGCTCTTCAGGGTCTATTAAGCTTTTCACCAGTATAGGTATTACATTTCTCTAAGTACAAAATGGATGCTGCATTACTTTGAAGAAAGATGTTTCCCCAATATAGCCTATTTGGCACATAATGGGGCAAAGCATGTAGTGAGTGCTGGGGGTCTGATTGTTCCAGCAGGAAGATTGGTGTTTACCAAATGACCTGGTGGAGTTGTCTGCTTATTTTGCATTATGGATGCATGAAAGATGACACATAGTGGTCACTTGCCACCTACTGGGATCACTATCCATTGGCCCAGCATTAGTATAGAGGTTTCCCAACCTGCTCCATGAAGATATCACATAGTGGTAAAACTTTATCAACCACCACTGAAACCAACAATCACTTACCTATTCATGAAACAACATTTAAAATACAGTGAATAAATCTAATACTCTAAGGGAGAAAATGTTGGGCTTGAATTTTCGAATCACCCTCAATTTACACTTGAAATACCTCCTTTGAAATAAAGAAACATATTTACCAATGGGACAGAAATAAACTCTGAAGTGTCTGTTGACTCATACAATGATAAAACGTTGGGCACAGAAGAGAAATCAAAACTGTTCTACCAATCAGAGACTTGGAAATGAGATTCCAAATCAGTATACTCATTCATACAGCTTACAATGTAATTTTCTTCCTAAACATCACTAACACATTGTTTGCTACACTCACAGGCTTGAGAAATAGGAGCTTCTGTGGGAATGATTGAACAGTATCACTAATAAATCAAAGTAGAGAACAGGACAGAGCAAAGATAGCTGTAGAAATTCACAGATGACCACTTGGATCTTAGATAGTCCAAAGATCACATGCTTATACTCATACGCAAGGCTTAGGCACATCAAAAATTGATATTTCCTGTTACTTCCTGGGTTCAGTATGACACAGATTATATGTATTTTTGAAGTTTCCAAGATAATGGTGTAAACAAACTTCTAGGGAAGAAAAATATATCTTCCTACCAGCAAGAGGAACACCTAACAAGACACTGTCAAGACCTACCCAGTCATGACCAGGTTATATGGAAATCTCTCAGCTCCACAATCTAAATGGAACATGATATTTTGCAGGGGTGTTAAATGTTCTTTTCTAATATGCCTGTAGGCAGAATGTATAGAGTGAGTCAATATAGAAAAGCCTAAAAATAGCAGATAAAGCAAATCACCCTTTCAAATTATAGTAGGCCTCAAGTATGATTGAATTTAATATGAGGGTTTTTTTAAGTCAGAAATAAGATATTTCTTTTGGTCTTATCTACTTAATTCTAAATAAAAGGCCATGAAGCAATTAATAAACTCAGAGTGATGAAAAAAATATTAAATGTTACAAGAAAAAAGATCACAGGAGACTATGTCTCAAAACTTTCTCCAGGCATTTAAATTAGAGTCAACTGTTCTGTCAATTCTTGTGGTTATGGAAAGACCCTCACGACCTGCGGAGAGTCCAGTAGGAGTTATCTCTGCCAAACCTCTGTCATTGATCACTCAGAATCACACTGAAGTGTGATCTCAAGAAGTGCTAATATACCACATTTTCAGGTGGTCGAAAGACCACTGTAGCCACGTGGAAGCCAGCATCCTGTGTCAGTGACAGTGGGGTGGCCCGACACACAGTGAGAGGGTCATCCAGGTGTGTAAACACTACAGAGACATCATGGGGCTGATAAAGACAAGCATTACCTCTTACTTCTCCCAGTAGAAATTGAGAATATAGGTCAAAAGCTGAAAATTAATCATTTCATGGGAATAAGCAGTAAAGCTTTAAGTTGTTATCTCTACAGTTATTGTAGAAAGCAGAATATATATCACAAAAGAAGTTCCTAGCCCAGTGAGCATAATACATTATGACAACCTTCTGATAACTGCTATGACATGATGAAGCACGAGAGTCATTTATTCATTAGGTTCTAACCGGACAAATGAACTTCCTATTTCTTCAGCTGGAGGTTGGAAGGAAGAAGTTCTTATGATTATCCTAATCCCCATCATTATTTTCATTTTATAAAAGAATGCTCTTTCCACAATTTCCTCAGAACAAGGTATGATAATAAATGTGAATTATAGGTGAAGTAAGCTTATAGCTTATTCTAAATGGTCATGTACCAGGCACTTCACTAATCGCTTTTGTATTACTAATTTATTACAACTCTCACTGTCTTGAGAGTGAAAGGTAGGTTTTACTACCTCACTTGAAAGGCAGTAAAAACTTGGAAACATACTTTCATGTTAAAATATATTTTTAAAAATTTTCATTGTAAAATACTTTTCCATAAGTATTAATGGTATTATTTGATTATAAATCTCTTCAAATGAGAAATTACAGAACTTCTTGACATCAGGGACAATATCTCTTTGTTGTCAGTATTTTATGCCCACTCAGTCTTTTTGTGTGTGTGTGATTTCAAAGTATCAAGGGAGTATAAATGTTTTTGTGACATGGATAACTTTTGGAGTACTTGAGTCATGGTTGTAAGTATCCATCACCCAAATAGCGTTCACTGCACCGTCAGGTAGATATTTTACCCTCTCCTCCCCCCTTTTCTCCTCTGCTGTATTCCCACTAAGTTTAACATTCCTCTCTGCACATGTATGCTCATTGGTTAGTTCAAATTCTAGAGGAAAATGGAGGAGAAACACTTCTAGATATCAACCTAGGCGAAAAATTTATGACTAAGACCCCAAAGGCAGTTACTGGAATAATAAATAAATAGGATTTAATTAAACCTCACAGCTAAGAAAATAATCAATGCAACAAATAGACAACCTATAGAATGGGAGAAAAAAAGGTTTGTAATCGGATACTTATATCTGATAAAAGACTAATATCCAGAATCTATAAAGAATTAAATGAAATCAGCAAGAAGACAGGCATGGTAGCTCACGCCAGTAATCTTAGCACCCTAGGAAGCCCCAGCAGGTGGATTTCTTGAGCTCAGGAGTATAAGACCAACCTAAGCAAGAGTGAGACCTCATTTCTACCAAAAAGAAAAAAGAAAAAGAAAAAAAGAAAGAAAAGAAAAAAACTCCCTCGGTATAGTGGCACACTCCAGTAGTACCAGCTACTTGGGAGGCTGAGGAAAGAGTATTGCTCAAGCCTAAGAGTTTGAGGTTGCTATAAGCTACAATGATGCAACAGCAATCTCCCCAGGGTGATGGAGTGTGACTCTGTCTCAAAAATAAAATAAAATAAAATAAAATAAATCAGCAAAAGAAAAACAAAAAACAAAAAAAATTAAAAAGTGGGCAAGGGACATGAACAGAAATTTTTCAAAAGAAGATATATAGACAAATGGCCATTAAACATATGGAAAAAATGTTCAACATTAATCACCAGGGAAATTCAAATTAAAACAATAATGAGAGATCACCTCATCCTTATTAGAATGTTTTTCCTTTTATTAAGTCTTATATACATAGATCATAAATACATTTATGCATATGTGGGGTACAATGTGTTGATTTTTTTATACAATTTGGAGTGCTTACATCATACTAATCAACATAGCTTTCACCTAATTTACTTAATTATTGTGTTACAACATTTATGTTCAATACTTGATACATTTGACTTGTAACCTTGCAATATGCTCCACAGGTATGGTGGAGCATACCCTCCCTCATTTACCCTCCCTCTATAAAACCTTGCTCCTCCCCTCCCTTCCTCATACATTTCTCTCCTTCATCCTGGGCTATAGTTGTGATCTCTCTTTCATAAGAAAGTGTGAGTAAATATAAATTGGATTCACAGAAGTATTGAGTACATTGGATACTTTTTCTTCCATGCTTGAGATACTTTACTAAGGAGAATATGTTCCAGCCCCATCCGTGTAAACATAAAAGAAGTGAAATCTCCATCTTTTTTAAGGATGTATAGTATTCCTTGGTGTACGGGTACCACAATTTATTAATCCATTCATGGATCAATGGACACTTGGGCTTCTTCCATGACTTGGCAATTATGAATTGAGCTGCAATGAACAATCTGGTGCAAATATCTTTGTTGCAAAGTGATTTTTGGTCTTTTGGAAACTCCTAGTAAAGGAATTGCAGGATCAAATGGCAGATCTATTTTCAGATTCCTCAGTGTTCTCCAAACTTCTTTCCAAAAGGAACATATTAGCTTGCATTCCCACCAGCAGTGCACAAGTGTTCCATCTGTAGTTTTGGGATTTTGTTATGTAAGCCACTCTTACTGGAGTTAGATGATATCTCTAAGTGGTTTTGATTTGCATTTTTAAGATGATGAGCATTTTTTCATGTGCCTGGAGACCATGCACCTGTCTTCTTCAGAGAAGCTTCTGTTAAAGTCTCTTGCCCACAATGAAATGAGATCACTTGTTCTTTTCTTCTTAATAAGTTTGAGTTCTCTGTGGATTCTGGTTATCAAACATTTGTCAGAAACGTAACCGCAAATATCCTCTCTCATTCTGTCTACTTGCTTTATTTACTGTGTTCTTGAGGGCAGTACAGAAGTTTTTAGTTTGATCAGATCCCAGTAATGTATTTTTGGTATTGCTTCAATTGCCTGAAGTGTCCTCCTCATAAAGTATTCTCCCAGGCCAATTTCTTCAAGTGTTTTCCCTGCACTCTCTTCAAGAATCTTTATAGTGTCATGTCTTAAGTTTAAGTCCTTTATCCAGTGAGAGTCACTAATTGTTAGAGGTGAAAGGTATGGGTCCAGTTTCAGTCTTCTACAAGTCACCAGCCAATACTCCCAGTATTAATAGGGAATCTTTCCCCCAATTTAAGTTTTTGATAGGATTATCAAAGATCAACTGACAATAAGTGTCTGGATTCATCTCTTGGTTCTAAATTCTGTTTTATACATTTACCTCTCTATTTTTATGCCAGTACCATGCTGTTTTGATCACTATAGATTTATAATATAGCCAGAAGTCTGGTAGCATGGTTCCACCTGATTTATTTTTATTTCTGAGTAATGTCTTGGATATTCGAGTTTTTTTTCTGTTTCCAGATAAAATGAATTACCAGTTTTTCTGGTAATTTAAAGTATGACAGAGGTGCTTTAATAGAAATTGCATTAAATCTGTAGTTTGCTTTGTGTAGTAAGGACATTAAAACAATGTTGATTCTTCCCAGCCATGAGCATGGTATGTTTTTCCATTTGTTGACATCTTCAGCTATTTCTTTTCTCAAAGTATCATAGTTTTCTTTGTAGAGATCTTTCATGTGCTTTGTTAGGTACACTCCCAGAAATTTCACTTTCTTTGGCACTACTGTAAAAGGAATAGAGTCCTTGACTGTTATTTTAGCTTGACTATTGTTGGTATATATGAATGTTACTGATTTGTGAGTATTGATTTTGTAGCCTGAGACATTGCTGTATTCCTTGATAACTTCTAAGAGTTCTGTAGTTGAGTCCCTGGGATTTTCCAGGTATACAATCATATCATCTGTGAAGAGTGAAAGTTTGATCTCTTCTGATTCTATATGAACACACTTGATTGCCTTCTCTTGCTTGATTGCAATGGCTAAGACTTCCATTATTATGTTAAAAAGCAGTAGAAACAGTGGGCAGCCTTGCCTCATTCCTGAAATGAGTAGAAATGTTTTTAATTTTACTCCATTCAATATAATATTGGCTGTGGGTTTGCTGTAGATGGCCTCTATCAGTTTAAGAATGTCCCTTCTACACCTACTTTCTTAAGTGTTCTAATCATGAAAGGATGCTAGATATTATCAAAAGGTTTTTCTGCATCAATTGTGAGAATCATATGGTCTTTGTTTTTTAATTTGTTTATGTGATGTATTATATTTATAGATTTATGTATATTGAACCAGCCTTCAGACCCTGGGATAAAATCCTCTTGGTTGTGGCATATAATTTGTTTGATGTGTTGCTGGATTCTGTTTGCTAGGATCTTATTGAATATTTTTGCATCAATAGTCATTAGAGATATTGGTCTATAATTTTCTTTTCTTCTTGGGTGTTTTCCTGGTTGGAGGATCAGGGTGATACTTGCTTCATAGAATGTGTTGGGAAGTATTCCTTCTTTTTCTATGTTTTGGAAAAGGTTAAGTAATATAGGTACTAGTTCCTCTTTAAAGGTTTGGTAGGATTCTGATGTGAAGCTATCTGGTCCCAGAATTTTCTTTTTGGGGAGATTTTGTATAGTTTTGTATATTTCAGAAGTTGATACAGGCCCATTCAACATTTCTACTTCTTCTTGGCTAGATCTCGGAAGATGGCATGTTTCCAAGTATTGGTCAATTTCCTTCAGATTTTCATATTTCTGGGAGTAGTTTCTTGTAATATTCATTAAATATTTTTTGAATTTCTGTGGAGTCTGTTGTTATCTTGTCTCTGTCATTTCCAATTGATTAAATTAGTGATTTTGCTCTTTTATTTCTGGTTAGGTTAGCCAAAGGTTTATCTATTTTATTGACCTTTTCAAAAAAGCACTTTTTGATTCATTGATCTGTTATATAATTCTTTTGTTTTCAATTTCATTTAATTCTGCTCTAATTTCATTTATTTCTTTTCTTCTGCTTTGTTTGGGGTTGGAATCTTCTTCCTCTTCCAGTTGCTTGAGATGTCCCATTAAGTTGTTGATTTCCTACCCTTCTGTTCTCTTGAGGAAGGCTTGCAAAATTATAAATTTCTCTCTTAGGAATGCCTTTGCAGTATCCCACAGGTTCTGGTCATTCGTGTCTTCATTATCATTTTGTTCCTAAAATTTGGTAATTTCTTTCTTAATCTTAATGATAGCTATGACCCAGCTATCATTCAGCATAAGATTATTTAGGTTACAAGTCTTTGTGTGAGTTTGCAAATTCCCATTGTTACTGAGTTCAACTTTTATTCCAGGATGATCTGAGATACCACAAGTAATAATTTCTATTTTTTTAAATTTTCTAAGGTTAGACTTGTGACCTAAGATGTGATCAATTTTGGATGATCTTCCAAGAGCTGATCAGAAGATAAGTATTCATTTTTGTTAGGATGAAATGTTCTATAGATGTCTGTTAAAGCCAATTGTTGAATGGTTAAGTTGAAGTCTAAAATTTCTTTGCTATAACCAGAATCCACAGAGAACTCAAATGTATTAGCAAGAAGAGAAAAAGTGATACCATCTCAGGGTGGGCAAGGGACTTGAAGAGAAACTTCTCTGAAGAAGACAGACACATGGCCTACAAACATATGAAAAAATGCTCACCATCCTTAATCATCAGAGAAATGGAAATCAAAACTACTTTGAGATATCATCTAACACCAGTAAGATTAGCCCATATCACAAAATCACAGATGCTGGTGTGCATGTGGAGAAAAGGGAACACTTCTACATTGCTGGTGGGAATGCAGACTAATTCATTCCTTTTGGAAAGACATCTGGAGAACACTCAGAGAACTAAAAATAGACCTGCCATTTGATCCTACAATTCCTTTATTCAGTATATACCCAGAAGACCAAAAATCACATTACTACAAAGATATTTGTATCAGAATGTTCATTGCAGCCCAACTCATAATTTCCAGGTCATGGAAGAAGCCCAAGAGCCCACTGATCCATGAATGTATCAATAAACTGTGGTATATGTACACCATGGAATACTATGCAGCCATTAAGAAAGATGGAGACTTTACCTCTTTCATGTTTACATGGATGGAGCTGGAAAATATTCTTCTTAGCAAAGTATCCCAAGAATGGAAGAAAAAGTATCCAATGTACTCAGCCCTACTATGAAACTAATTTATAGCTTTCATATGAAAGCTATAACCCAATCTTTGCCTAGGAATATGGGGAGAGGGGAGAGGGAGGGGAGGGGTCGGGGAAGGGTGGGTGGAGGGAGGGTGATTGGTGGGATCACACCTATGGTTCATCCTATAAGTGTACATGTGAATCTCTCTAAATGTAGAATGTAAATGTCTTAACACAATAACTAAGAAAATGACAGGAAGACTATGTTAACGAGTTGGATGAAAGTATTTCAAATTGTATATAGAAACAGTACACTGTACCCCATGATAGTATTAATGTACACTGCTATTATTTAATAAAAAAATGAAAAAAAAGAATGTACTTTTTCAAATGTATATAGCATACAATATATATATATACTATACATATCACATAATAAATGTGATATGCACACACAAAAATTAAAAAATAAAAATAAATAAAATAAAATTTCTTTGCTTAGTTTCTTATTGGAGGATCTAGCCAATACTGCCAAAGGGGTGTTAAAATCTCTGACTATTATGGTGTTGGAAGAAATCAAGTTGCTCATGTCAGTTAGAGTCTCTCTTATAAATTAGGAGCATTCTGGTTGGGTGCATAAATATTAATAATTGATATTTTATCATGTTGAGCATTTCTCTTAACAAATATGAAGTGACCATCCTTATCTTTTTCCTTACTTTTGTTGGTTTAAAACCTATTATATCTGTAGATAAATTTGCAACACCTGCTTTTTTCTGATTTCCATTTGCCTGAATTATAGATGACCATGCCTTCACCCTGAGTCTATATTTATCTTTTAAAGTAAAATGAGATTCTTGAATGCAATATATGTCTGGCCTGAGTTTTTGTATCCAGTCAGCCAACCTGTGCCTCTTTAGAGGACAATTTAAGCCATTCACATTATTTGAGAATATTGATAAGCCTGGTATTATTTTGGGTGTCAAGTTTTTCAAAAGTCCAATGGACATTTTTAATCCTTTCACCACTGTGGAAGTTGGGATTTGATCAAAAGTTTCTAAGTGAGTTTACTTTGGTGGTAGAGCATCGTGCTGGTCATTGTGGAGGATGGGTCTGAGAATATCCTGGAGAGCTGGTTTAGTTACGGCAAATTTCTTCAACAAATGAATGTCATTAAAGTATTTAATTTCTCAGTTTAGCTGGATACATAATCCTGGGTTGAAAATTGTTTTGTTTTAGGAGGTTGAGGGTACATGGCCAACCTCTTCTGGCTTGAAAAATTTCAGCAGAGAGATCTGTAGTTATCCTAATATTCTTCCCCTTACATCTGGCTGCTTGCAGTATTTTCTCCTTCATATTAACTTTGGTGAAGTTAATTATAATGTGTCTGGGAAATACTTTATTTGGATTGAGTTGTGCTGGGGCTCTGAAACTGTCTGCTACATGAATTTCAGAATCTCTTGCAATGTTTGGCAAGTTCTCCTTGATTATCTCTTAGAGTAGAGCATCTGGGCCTTTTGAAGCAACCTCATCACCTTTAGGGATTCCTATAAGGCAAATGTTTGCATTTTGGGAATTACCCCACCACTATCTGAGAGAATGATCTGTTTTTGCTCTCTACTTATCTTCCTTTTTGAGCATTTGGCAGTGTTCAAAAGCTTTGTCTTCAGTGTCAGAAATCCTTTCTTCTCCTTGCTCCATTCTGTTACTGAGGGATGCTACTGTATTTCTCATATCTCAGAGCGCTATAATTTCTTTTTTCAATGTGTCAAAATCTTTGGGGATTTTTGTCTTTGAATTCATTGAATTCTTGAGACAAGTTCTGAATTATTCCTAGAATTTCTAATTCCAACTTTACTTCCATTCTGCTAATCATATTTGCCATCCAAATTCTAAACTTGATTTTTGACATCTCAGCCATTTGTTTATGAATAGGATCCTCTAATGTGGCTGCTTTGTCGTTCTTGGGGTATTTGATCTACTGTGATTAATCATGTCGCTAGAGTTTTTCTGCTGATTTGGCTCCATTATTATTTTTCACCATCTGGCTAGATGAGCAGGTAAGGTGAAATTGGATTGAGGGCTCCTGAAGTTGTTGTTAACCAACCCTTTGCCAAAGAGTTGGGACTGGTGACTGCAGCTTTTCCTCTATAGCTTTGCAAAGGACCCATACAGTACTACAGCCTGAGACTCTGGGGACCTGCTTGGTGCGGTGGGGCTAAGTGGCTCTGTCTTATATTCAACTGATCTCTTTCCAATCCTAATGCATCAGTCTCTGGGTTGAAGTCTCAGCTGTGTAGAAATAGAAGCAACTAAGACATCCCACCCCCACAGGCAACAATTGAAAATGGAAAATCAAACCTTCCCACTACAACAAAACCAGGGTACCACCTTGGAGGGTCCTCAGGTGATTTGCCCAGTTCAAGAGTTCCAAACCAATCGTCCCAGTCAGCACCAACTCTCTAGTGGGAGAGTTCAAAAGTCTCCAGCAACTAAACAGCAGGGGTATACTGGCAGCTCAAGTGTGGCTCACTCCAGTGCTCCACGGAGTCAGAAAGGCCCTCTTGGACCAAGAGGGCTGATACCTTCCCACCTTGCACCTCCTTCACCACCAGTCTCTGGTAATCCCACTGCCAGACTCTGGTAACCCAGTCTCTGTGGCCCAGTTCTGTCCAATAAGCAAATGTGCCAGGGCTTTGTGCCCACCAGAGTCAAATGAAAGTCAATGCCTCCTCAGCCAGCCACCACCCTCTGCCACCAGCCAGCAGGGGGAACTGAAGCCTGCTTGCCTCAGGTACTAAATGGCAATTTATGAGTATTCTACCTGAGCTTAGTCTAAACCTGAGGATAACAAGACAGCAAATGTTTTTCTCCTTTAGCCATCGCACCTTTGCCCTTACTGCTCTGCAGCTCTGGTATCCCTATAGGCCGAGGTCTGGCTCCCTCTGGCAGTTCTCAGAGTTGGGGCGGTGTCTCTCCAAAATTAGACCCCAGCAGTATCGCTCTATTACCACTGATGCCAGGTGGGAGATGTCTCCACTCAGGTTCCCGCACCTCAATGGTTCCACCTGTTGCAGAGACCCAAGCCTCTGCCCATTGATGAGTTGTACTTTCTTGTAGCCAGGCTAGAGACCTTCCCCTCTGTGTCTTTGTGCACTGATACTGGATTCAGATACAACATACAGCATAGCTGCACTGCTGCTGTCCATGCAATGCCCAGTCCTAGCAAAGAATTGCATACATTCTGGTCTCTGCAGGGGTTTGACTTCTAGACCACCAGGCAAGGGGGAAGGGTGCACTGGAAGTTCAAAGTTGCAGGGAAAATATATGTTCAACCTTCCTGCCAAACAAGAGAATTACTAGGCTCATAGCAGGGACTCTCTGGAGAAAGAGTCCTAGCTTCTGGCAACTCACTCCAGTGGGGTGAGAGAAGAGAACCTTAGTTCACTGCTCACTAGTAGAGATCCCACTGCAAGCAAGCAACTCTCTTTGGGGGAGGGGATGGACATATGTCCTCTTTATGAGTTCTATACCTAAAATTTGTTTCCTTGGAGTTGCAGCTTGCCTCAGCAGAGAGGATGTGTAATTATCTATCTCTTCTCTCAGCTCCATTCCCACCCTTCAGCTTTATTGGGTTCTTTCTGGCCATTATCTCTCCCTCTGGACTGGAGCTTCTGTTGAAAGCTGGTTCCAGTCAGCCATCATTCCCCACTCCGCATTGTTCTTGTTGAATGTAATTGGAGTTAGGGAAACTAGCCAAACCTAGGATTTAGCAAAACACAAGACATTTTGAAACAAAATGAACAAATATGCCAACAAAAAAGCAACCAGACACACAAATAGATATCAGAAACAAAAAATAAAAAACCAAAAAAAAGAAAGAAAAAAAATCTCAAATAGCCTGATATAAGCACTCTCAGCAACCATAAGAAGAGAAAAAGAGGTAAAATAATTGATATTAATAACAATTTTAAAAAAGTTTAACAGTAACTCCTATAAGAAGAGAAAAGGAAAAAATGCAAAAAAGTAAAAAAGAAGCAAGGAAAAAAAAAGGTACCAATAACAGAAATATTATATATACATATATATATAAACATACGATTATATGAATGCCATAGGGATCAACTTAAGTATATATTACAATATACTTTCTGGACACCAGGTGACCGCTATGAGTGGTTCACAGGCTTATACCTGATTCCCAGCTTACAATGTTCTTGGTGGTTGCCTAGCTACCCGCTAGGTGCTTAGACCCTGCCCAACTATTCATTCCATCCATCTCAGAAAATCTTCACAGGCAGGTTTTACAAATTCTCCCTGCAACAGTTCCCATGAAGTGCAGGATATTGTGGGCCTGTTTCCAGTGCCTGCTGGAGACTCAAATTGCTGCACCTGGCCCGCATGGAAAGGTATCTTCTGTGATCACCATTTCCCAAATTTTTAAACAATGTCTGCTTCCGGGATCTTTCCTGTGTGAGTGTCTCTCCCGCTACCTAAGTGGGGTGGAGCCACTCCAGACACTCCCACTCTGGCTGCCAAATTCTGGGTGGTGCCACTCCAGGCACCCCCACTCTGGCTTCCAAATTCTGCTTGGGAGTCCACACTTCACCAATCTTTCCACACAACACCTAGTTTACCCACAAACTGGGAACTGTAATCTTTTGTGTGTGTGTGGGGGGTGGCTGCTTATTGCTGCCACCACCACCCACTGCTGCAGCCACAGCACAGAAACTTTCCTGGAAGTCTCTGCAGCTCCAGATTACACTCCAAGTCCAGTAATCTGCCACTTCACTGCACATCCAAAACTGCCATTTCACACCAATAACTGGGAATGATCTAGCCCACTCACTGTTGTTCCAGGAGAGCTGAGCTAAATGTCTATACCATCTGCCATCATGCGCCACCTCCCCCTTAGAATAGTTTTTATTAAAAAGTCCAGAAGTGACAGATATTGGTAAGGATGCAGAGAGAAAGGAACACTTATACACTGTTGGTGGCCTAAAAATTTATCACAACCTCTATGATAGAAAACAACACAAAGAACCAAATTAAATAATTTCCCTGAGATTATCTAGCAGGTGAGTTAGCAGAATTGAAATTCCAACATATCTGACTCTAGGGATCAGGTTTTAAACCTCTTTGCTTCACTCCTTACAAAACACTCAGCATAGAACACTTCCATGACCACAGGTGCAGGGGTTTGTCCTCATATCAATCAATTCTCCAACATAACTTGTATGTTCTACAGTTTAAATCAATTTTGACACTATGGGTCTGGAGTTAGTGTCAGACACCATAGGTTAAAAGCTTAGTTTCACAAGAGTGTCCCTCACTTCAGATGCCAATCACAAGTCCCAGTTGTTTCTATACTTCAGATCCATAGCTATAAAATTAGGGTTCCCATAATATCCTCCTCAGTTTTCATAATTTGCTAGGACATCTAAAGAACTCAGAAACACTTATGTTTACTGGATTTACTGGTTTATTATAAGGATAGTACAAAAGATGCATGTGAACAGCCAGCCAGATGAAGATACACAGAGTGAGGTAAGGGGAGCGGGTACAGAGCTTCCATGCCCTCTCTGGGGTAGGCTGCCATTCGACACCTCCACATGTTCAGCAACTCTGAACCCCATAGCTCAGGGATTTTTATGAAGGCTTCATCACATAGACATGTTTATTTACTCAACCTACAACCTCTTTCTTCTTTCCACAGGCTGACAAGAAGGGCTGAAAGTTCCAAGCTTCTAATCATGGCTTGGTCTTTCTGGTGACCAGCCCCCATATAGGAGCTCACCAAAAGTTTGCCTCATTAGGAAAAAAGATGCTTCCACCATCTAGAAAATTCCAAGGGATTTAGGAGTTACTCAGGAACCATGATCAAAGACCAAATATTAGAATAATATTGGTCTCCTAGCACTCCTATAGCTTAGGAATTTACAAGTGTTTTAGGAACTCTGGCCAGTAACAAGGAATAAAGATCAAAATACAGATTTCTCATTACCAGAGTATTACACAAAGAAAAGTAATATAAAAACTGATCTCTGTTATTAAATTGCACATATATCACAGTTCAAAAATTGTTAATAATAGAAGTAGTCACTATTAGAAGTTTTAAATACCTGCTGTAGTTAATACAATCTGTGATTACTCTCTAATTAAAGAGCCATGAGATTTCTAGAGGTAACCAACTGCATCACTTGGTAAAATGTATATTTGCCTATTTATGGTAATGAGTTAAATGAAGAAAAGAAAAGACGAAAGGAAGAAAAGGGGAGTGACGAGGAGAGAGAGAAAAGAATGAAGGAAACACTTTGCTATATTTCAACTCTGTGTGGATTCTGTTATCTATTCTGAATCTACTTTATAATTTCATTCTATTCTACAGATTGCTCAGCTGCATAAGTCAAAACATACATCCCACATACCAAGAGTGTCTCATGGCAAAGCTGATTAATAGACTACTCAGTATTCTTCTAAAGGACTGATTATTTGTAAACTCTAGGATAAACGTTTTACGTGTCCCTTTTCTCATTTCCACATGACTTAAATATTTTCTAAACAACCCTTCATTTCAAACAACCATTACACTAGATCCACGGTAATACAGGAAAGACATCACTGTTAGTCCTGTAAATCTTGACAACTTACATATAAAATGGTTCTTCAGAATTGTTGCTGTTATGGCTAGATCTGATGCTATTTGAATGTAATACAAATAAAAAAAATAACACTTAGTCTTTTTTTATTTTTTTATTTAACTTGGATGAAGTTGCAGCCCTGGAATCTTTACAAGGTAGTATTTGTTTATAACGTATGAAGGCATTATGTATTGACCTAAACTTGTTTTGTACTGATACGTTGAAGACTATCCAGGAGATTTGTTTTCTATTCTTGTCTGGATAAACTAGAAGCTCTGAGAAATCTCTAGGTCCACTGCATTATCTTTAGGAATAACCAAATAGTGTTCTTCTGTTATGGAGAATGTGCCTCTATAAAGTCAAGGTGGTCTCCTTTGCAGCAATGTGTAATGTGACTTAAAGATAAATATCAAAGACAGGAAGGGTCGTGATTCTCCCCCTTATGACAATGACCTGTTAGAACAGGAAATGTGTTATTTGAGTGATGCCACTTAACACAGTTAGTGTGTCACTGGGTCATACCTCGGTCATTCTGGCAGACAGTCTTCAGGATGAGATGTCCCAAGCCACATTTCCCATGATCAGGGATACAGATCCTTTCTGATGTCAGCCATCGGTAGCACATTGGATCTTCACAAGGAACTGACTCCACCAAATGAGGGCAATGCCCTGCAGGCCCTGTGGATTCCATGAGGACATAGCGCTCCCGTGTTCTAAATCCTAAAAATAAAGAGAACAGAGCTTCACAAGATTCACTCATAACCAGAAAAAGAAAAAAAGCAGTAGCTGGGTAGGAGATGAAAGTATTATTTGAGTACTAATTTCTCTACAGCATGTATTATTTTGATGTGTTTGATTTTATGTGGAGGAACAAGAAGTAGAAAACAAAAAAGAAAAGGAAAAGAATGAGAGCAGAGAATCTGTCTTCCAAGAGTTTACAGCCTAGGGGTTTGAGGGGCCAGATAGAATCCAATGGAATAATCAATAGCATAAAAATAAATGAAGACACCCTGAGATATCACCTAACCCCAGTGAGAATAGCCCACATCACAAAGTCTCAAAGCTACAGATGCTGGCACAGATGTGGATAGAAGGGAAAACCTTTAAACTGCTGGTGAGACTGTAAACTAATACAATCTCTTTGGAAGGAAGTATGGAGAATCCTGAAAGAACTCAAATTAGACCTCCCATTTGATCTGGCAATCTCATTACTAGTCATCTACCCAGAAGAAAAAAAAATCATTTTATCATAAGGATATTTGCACTAGACTGTTTATCACAGCTCAATTTATAATTGCCAAAATGTGCAAACAACCTAAATGCCCACCAACCCAGGGATGGATTAACAAGCTGTGGTATATGTATGCCATGGAATACTATGCAGCCATAAAAAATGATGGAGCCTTTACATCTTTTGTATTAACCTGTATAGAAGTACAACATCACAAGAATGGAGAAGCAAGAATCCAATGTATTCAATTCTAATACGAAGTCAGTAGACAAACTTAATACACTCCCACACAAGAAGAAAACTCAATTCAATTCAAAGTGGGGTTGGGAAAACAAGAAAGTGAGGAGGGGGAGGAGGATAGGGATTAAAACATATGGCACACCTCTTGGGGGCAGGACACAATTGTGAGAGGGACTTTACTTAACAAATGCAAACAGTATAACCTAATTCTTTGTACCCTAAATGAACCTGAAACAATACATAAAAAAGGAAAATATTACAATAAATAAATACCCACAGAAATGGCCTAAGCATAGATAAATTGCTATTTTCCTTTTGCTGTTGTTTTTGTCATCATTATTTCACTGAATCAAGAATACTGTACTTTGGCATGGCCCTGATGCGTGACCGTTCACAGTGTTCTACCCTGAGATCTTCCTGCATCGCTTCACTGAGACTCATAGATCAGCCTGTCCAGTAAAGACAGTATCTCTTTGGACTTCATTCTCCTAGAATGAAGATATGATTTCCTCGTCTATCATTTCATTAAAAATATACATACTGTGTGATGAAGGCAGAGACTATATTAAGTCCTTAAATAGGTCTTACATACTATGGGCCTACAGAGTCACAAACTTACATCAACAGGTAGATATCGGGGGAAATGGGTCAACCACAGACTGTTCAGCAGTGATTCAACTGGTGTGCATAGCACACTAGTGTACCGCAAGAGGATCTTAGGTGTGCCACAAAAATTTTTAAAGAATTAAATTATTTTTGAAAGAAGTTCAAAGCACAGTAAGTATATTCTTTCTTTTTACTCTTTTTTTCTTTGATCAACATAATTTAAGTGTGCCATGGAAGTTTAACTATAAGTTCAAGTGTGCCATGAGATTAAAAAAGTTGAAAAATGCTACTATGGAGAGTGGGAAGATCAGTGGTAAAAAGAAAAATGTAGGTTTACTCTACAACGTTTGGCTGCTATTCAGCTTCCATTTACAGTTGCCATGAGAGAACATGAACCCCCTGTGAACAGATCCTCCAATTTTGTCTACAAAATCATAAATCCAAGTTGCATTTTGCTTTTTACATGTAATCTTTCTATTTTTAAATGGTAGAAATTAATTTATGGGTTTTAAAAACAAAGTGTCCTGAAAAACTATGATGAAGAACCAGATTCAGCCCCCTGGTCTGTGTTTTCAACATCTACCCCTATGGATCTCTCATCTTCCATTGTTTATACTCCAAATTCAATCAATACATTTAATTCACTTAAGTCCTTTTTATAAAAAAACTGAAACCAATCTTTTTGCTTAAGATCTTAAGGAATTGTTATTCATTTATTCCTTGGGGTATGTTAAGAAAAGGGGAGACTTTGATAGGAGAATAGGGAGTATTCAATTTCCAGAATGAGAGTTCCATACCCTACCACCATTCCCATAGGGGAGAGGAGAAGGGCAAGTTAGGGGACAAGAGAAGTAGCATCTCTCTCACAGCTTTGCCATCAATGATAATGAAGTGAAAGGTTTCAAACCTGAAAGTACAGCTGGGAAAAGACTGGGTCCTCTTCAAGGGCACAGGCCAGAAGGGTAGAGCACAACTAACTTGTGGTTTCAGGCCACAAGATCACTCTGGGCTGGTTAGAATAGTACAAGCCTGGACAAGTTTTTGTATGAACAGTCTTACAGGCTTTATTCATGTTTTCCTGATTTAGGGCAGGCATCCTCAAACCACGGCCCGTGGGCTACATACAGCCTGCCTAGGATATTTATTGAGCCAGCCGGGTGTTTTTGCTGCCACTGCCTGTCCTGCTCAGCAGCCAACTTGTCCAGGGGCCCACAGTCCAGCCCTCCACTGGTCTGAGGGACAGTGAACTGGCCCCCTACTTAAAAAGTTTGAGGACCCCTGATTTAGGGTAACAGACAGACTCTCTTTAAAACAGACTCTTAGATTCTTACTTTAAGGATCAGCTGTTTATATAGGAAGGCATCATTCAGCCAACAGAAACTGCATTTCCATGGAATTAGAAATATTAAGGTCAAGGGGGATATGAAAAAAAGATATCTTCATCCTTGTTTTGTCACCCTATTAACTGATCAAAATAAACTTTATAGTGAAAAAGCTAAGCTCCCTTCCCATGTCACCTCAAAAAAGACACAGATAGCATACAAGGCTCTGAACTACACCTGATGAACACCAAACTACAGTGACCTCCAAATTCTTACTCCCATGCAAGTTCAGTACCCTCTATTCTTATCTGTAATATCTGCCTGCTGCTTATTTATTATCTCTGTTTATGCTTGCTGAGATTTGGTCCTTAAGAAGGATATGGCACAGGTCCCTGTGAGTCACATTGACAACCCACTCACATTTGAGCACAGAACCTTAAGGGTGTTTACCAAGGGATTCTGGATGTCCCCTTACCTGGAGGTTAATGCCATTGAGGGGCATGTGTAGTTTCCCTCCATAAATCGGTTGCATCCATCTTGTCATAAATCTACAGATTACATCTCCTTAGTCAATAAATTTTTTCAATCTTTCATTTATAGTGCTCTTGTCTTGACTCTAACTAGGATCAAATCACACCACAAGCTCAGTATAAAACAAAAACCTTGGATTCTCTTGCTAGCACTTAACTTTAATCACACATTTGGCATTCATGCCTTCAATAAACATGAGGATTCCTCCAGGTGCTTCTGTTCTGAAAGATACAACAGCCACATCCACGGTGGCTGGGGCCAGTCAACTACTCATCTTCATTTACTGAATTCCATATTAATCAGAGAGTATCATTCCATAAACATTAACTACCATGTGCACACCACTGTCAGTGCTATGGGAAGTCACAGGGGGCACAGAAAGCACACAACTGCTTCCCAGAGTGCATTACACAATAAGGGAAAAGGCATATGAATTAACCAGGCATCTACCTTTACCAAGACTGGGACAGCCACTTTACTTTTACTACTGTAAATTAATAAATCCTCAAAACAATTTGATAAGTTACTACGCCTATTTTACATATGTGAAAACAATGATGGGACTTTATTAATTTCTCCAAAAGCACATTGCTGATTAAATAGGTGGGTATGAAAATCAGGGGAGGTCTTTCGGAGTCATAGCTTTCTCACAAGAAAAGGTTAGAGTTAGTCCTGTGTGTGCTGAATTTTAGCCTCACTTTATAAAGTGAACCTGAAAGGTACCATGCATCAGGAGAGAGTATTGAAATTTTAGGCACTGTGGAGCAGGAGAGAGATATAATAATCACTTTCTAACTATAGGTTCAATTCACCCTCAGTGAAACTAATATTTGCAAGTTTTTTTTTCTATAACCCCAAGAATTATGATTTAATATGTAATTCTATTGGAGACAATTAGAAAAGAGTGAATAGTCAGTTATGGAGAAAAAAGGAAGAGCAAATGGCAGACGAGGGGTCAGGGGTTTTTAATTGAAGCCATGGAAAAATTAAAGAAGGCTCAGGGGGCTACATTCATGTCTGAAGACAGTATTTTGCATACGTTTGTGAAAAGTGTCCACATGAGTTTCCACACAGCTATATACAGACAGCACTGTGTCTTTACACCAGTTCCACTGGAGCAGACTTGGAGACGTATCCAACAGGTTAAACAACAATGGCAGAAGCTTATTCCAGCTTAAGCATTCCATTTGCTGTCCTCTCTGGGGGCCCTGAATGTTGAGTAACAACTCTGAGTCAAAGAACCCGAGCAGATTCAATCTCTGATTCCAACACTTTAGAAATCAACCATTCCTGCAGGGGTAGCATTTCACGGTATCTTTATTAGTCTGCAGCTTGTTGTGAATATAGAAAATAAGAAGACACGCTGATAGGGTGATGTCAGCAGGAGAACCCTCTAGGCTCTAAATGAGAAGCAGATAAAACCTCTTACTCACACCAAAACATATAAACATGGGAGGAGAGGAGACAAAACTGACTCTCAAATGCTTATTATCTGCACTGAAGGAAAATGGTTTTATAGACTTCTCATTAAATGTAGAGCCTATCTTGGAGGAAAGGTTGGAAAATGGAAATTTTCTCTACTATTATTATGTAATATCAAAAACTTGCCAGTAATTTGCAGTCTTAGTGTGTTATCTAAATTAAAAGCATCAAAGACTGCCTTCAAAAAATAGTCATGATTTTCAGTTTCAAAATGTCTTTTGCTATGGGAAATTTTAAGATTTAGGTGCTATGATTGAAGAGGGTGCTGTGTCTAAGGGGGAAGGAATCCCTACCTACCACACATGCAGTTAGGTACTATGATACCATACAGAAAGCCCTACATTGAATCCCCCTTTAGAACAACTTCTATGGGCAAAGCTGCTTTTCTAGAATGTGTCTGAAAGGGAAAAAAAAGTCACAGAAATGCATGTCTATATATCAAGAAGAATTTTTAAAAATGCACCTCATCTACGTGTAGAGTTTGTCTGCATTTTTTAGGCTATTTCTCTTTTATAGATCTCTAATTGTGACTCTCTGGGAGTGTCTCAAAAATGAAATGATAAGACCTGGTCCAATTTAAATTCCTCTGCAAGGCATCCTCGCTTCACCTGACAAGCACAAACCTGCCAAGCACTATTCCCCTTGTCTGGCTGTCACCAACGTGATGAAGGGTGCAAAGGCTGTGTATATTGGCTGATTTCCTAATGTACTTTGAATAGCTGACAGCAACAAACCTTACTGATTGAAGAGTTTGTAAGTAAGAAAGTCATGTGAAGACTATAAGAAATGAGTGAAAAGAAATGAGTGTGGAGACTATAAGAAATGACTATAAGAATGAGTTCTATAAGAACTCATTTCTTCTATTAGGTAATAAAACATTCCCTATTTTCTTATTCCTTCATACTATTTTTTTTTTAATGTTAACAAAAGGAACCTCCAAAAGCAGAAAAGATAACTGGGAAAGACCAGCAAAGAGAAAAAAGGGAATTATCTCCACATTTATATTTTTCTGTTGTTTGCTGTTTCACCCTCAAGTCTTCTACTTTTCTTTCTGTATGTGTGTATTTTTTTCTTTTTTTATAACAAGAGTTGAAATATCTAGAAAAGTATATATGTCCTAGATTTCTGCTAGTGTGTCCAATGCATTTGAGAGTAGAGGATTCAAATACGAGGCTAAACATGCCTGCTTACATTCCAGAGTTTTACAATGTTTAATGCAGTAGCCTATGTACCCCAGCCTCTGAGGAATTCTAAACTACTGGCACTAGTTTGTGCCAGTCAGGGATTCCAGCAAAACCCATCGCAGAATCATGTGCCAGAAACTGAGAATAAGGGGATCTCTCACCTCAAGTTCACAAGTCAGCAGAAATAACAAGATTACTTACTGTCAACATAACATACTTGGACTCTTTGTAGGCACAGAATCATTTTTCTTGAGGGAAAACTCTATTCTTTATTCTTCCCAAGAGGGATTATAAGCAGGTGGTCCTGGCAGGTTTTAGCAAGACCTTAAACACCAAAAATCTCTCTGCTCCAAGGAAGCATTTATAAAGTAGTGAACTCCCAGACCCACATAACAATCATGGAGGCTTACCTTCTCTCCTGTTTGCAACTGCTTGGTGTGGAGGCTGGGTCATTTAGCCTCAGCGTAGTCCATATAAAACAAAGACTAATTTATATCAGTCCCAACTTGCCCCCCAAACTCAGGGAGGGGCTGTGGGGACACTACCACCTCCATCCTTTGCTTCAGCCCCATAGGCTGAGTCTCCCTTGGAAAAACATTGCTGTCTGGGGCCAAATGCTTCCCTCCCCTGTTATCAGGTGCTCTTAAGTTTCTGTTGGGACAACCTCCTTCCTTCCTACAACCCCCACAACTGCAGTTCCCTTTCCTTCTTCTTTGATGGTGATAAACTAGTGCTAAGAAACGTCCCATACCCCTCTACTTCTTATCTTCTATATCAGCTCAATGATTTGCTCTCAAGGGAATGATTCACACATGCAAGGGCAGTGCATAGGGTTGGACTTGCACATTGGCACAAACTTCTTTAGGCCCCTGGAGGAAATCAACTAAGGAAGCCTAGTGTCTGCAGGGACACTGAACCAAGGAGACACAAAACCTTATTCTGTACAGGCTTGCCCACTACTAAATCGCTGTAGGGTTTAGACCAGTTGCCTTATTTCTTCACACTTCAGTTTTGGCATGCACGAGGTGTTGGATCCTTATTGAGCCTACCTGCTAATGCAAAGCTGGGTAGTATATTGGTTTCATAGAGCTGCCAGAATAAACTGCCACAAACTGGGTGGCTTAAAAATATAGGATTTTATTGTCTCACAGTTGAGTAGGCCAAAATTCTGAAATCAAGGTGTCACAGGCCATGCTCCCTCTGGTCTTTAGGGAAGGATCAGTTCCATGTCTTCTCCTACATTCTAGTTGTGGCTGGCGATCCTTGGCATTCCTTGGCTCACAGGTGCATTTCTGCCAGTGTCTCCCTCATCTTCACATGGCCTTCTCCTTTTGTCCTCTGTACCTCAGTATCCTCACACCACCCTCTCCTCTCTGGGCGTACCTCTGTGTTCTAATTTTCTCCTTCTTATAAGGACATCAGTCACGGCAATAGGGCCTTCCCTCATTATGTGTGGCCTCATTTTACTGGATTATATCTACATTGGTCCAATTTCCAAATAATGTTACATTCACAGACACTGGGTTAGGATTCGAGTGCATCATTTTGGAGGACACATTCACCTTACAACAGATGTAGTCTAATAAATGATTTTCTAACAATGATTTAAATTAACAATTTGTTAAGAGGAATGAGGGGACAATAGGAGGAAGTTTGGCATAAGAGGGACTTGTGAGAAGGGGTCAAATGGAGGAGTCAGAATGTTGTAAGTTTCCCAGTTGAGTTCCATGGGCCAGTTTAGAGTGATGTGGAAAAGGAAGACTGAATAAAAAGTCAAAGCAGCAGTTTTTCACTGACAAAAGTGCAACACAGAATTAGGAAAAGGAGCCTTCTCTGAATTGCTGTGTAGAAACTTTGGCTGAGAATAAAGAGGAAATAAATGTCTATTTCATAATCACCAATGAAGTCTGACCCTCAGAACTGTTTCTACTGTCTTTTAGTACCTCATCTTCCCTAAGGGATCACCCCTTCCCTAATCTCAGGTTGTGAAGTTTGCATTCAGCTCTGCCTCTTTCAATTCCAACAGTGGGCCCAAGCCCAGGATATAGACACTTAAGCTCCACCTCCTACCCACCAGTCAGAGCAGGTGCTTCAGGGAGAAGAGCACATGACACAAAACAGCCAATGAAATTCAGTTCTAGTATTCTTCCTGGAACTATCAGGGAAGATATTTCTTTCTACATTATGTATTGCCTTAAACTAAACCTCATTCAAAGAAAAACAGAACAAAGATCTGAGAAACAGAGAAGTAGGAAGGGAGAGAAAAAATGAGAGAAAGAATGAGATCTGTTGACTTTGTTTACACCTCTCTTCTATTTCAGGTACATGTCACCAATAACCAAATTATCCCCTACGATATTCAGGCCAACTTAGTCTGATATTGGTGCTATAGTTTGAAAGCAGATAAAGGCAGAACTTAACGCAGCAGAGGTGTGGCAGCCTGGACAATTGCAGCCACAGCCACAGTGACAGGGGAGCCTCTGTCCAACCTCACACAACTTTTCTAGACAGTGACATAAATAGGAATGGTGTGGGTCGAATGTAAGTGGATTGGTTCTAAGAACATGTATGTCACCCCAAGAGTCTCATAAATAACTACAAGAAACTTCCAAGGTCTGATTATACAGTAAGTTCTTAATGGGAACTTACTTGTGTCCATAAACTGAAGGACCCTGGGGGACACTGCAGTTACACTGCATAAGAAAATTGGGTAGAGTGCCCCCAGGCTCTGTATAAATCCAGATCTCTGATTTGATAAAAGGATGAAAGTTAGCTTTTCCCTGCCTCAGACTCAACACACATCTTCTTTTCTGTCTTAGAGCAAGAGTCAGAATAAAGGGAAAAATCCAGGGACATGGGTGTGCGACCCCAGGGGCACACATGTGTTCATATAAGAACTCCAGGGATTACTGGATTATGAGTTTTCAAATGGATGAGGCATTAATCTGTGAGCAAAGTGCCAGGCACAACAGGATGGCAGCATCAAGTGCAGGGCCGTGCATTCTTCCTGAGCATGCAGTAACTAGGACCATGGCTTGGCAAACACCATCTAAATTCTAGAAAGTCCCTGGACTTCATTTCTCTTGGAAAAGAAAATATTTCTTTTAGCACTGTCATTTAAGGGAACACTATGTCAATAGAAACCAAAGGGTCAATGAAAGAGAAGGCAAGATACCACTGGAAATAAACTTCTAAAGGTAAAGATGTGCATTTTAATCACAAACTAAAGAGAACAAGGGCATGGAAGCCTACAAAATTAAACAAGAATAGTAAGGGTGACAATTCTTCCTTAGGCCTGAGAACATCAAAAAGTAAACAATATACACAGTGCTCTTTGTAAAAGTAAAAAATATAACATCAGAGGTTAACTATACCTATATAAGTAGGTATAAAACAGCTGTTTTCTGATGTGATATTATAGAAATCATGTCTGATTTCCTTAGTATAACCATTATATATAAAAAATATTGTATTATGCCAAACAGAGTAATAATCACTTTGTTGGCTGGCAGCCTAACTGAGAGGTTAATCAAGGTCGAATTTTGTGCTCTGTGGGAACGTCCTCACCTGCCTCCCTAACAACTAAACACTGTCAGGCTTGAGCTGGTTATCTGAATTTTACAAACAAATATTGTCTTAAGGAGGCCTAATCAGTGACTTAGCAACCAGAAGAAATGTTTGTACACTGGAAGTAAATGACGTGAACACAAACAAGGCACGCACCTCTCCTCCCCTGAGGATTGTGGCAGTTTTCATGGATGCACAGGCCCCATGCTGACCAGGAAGACACAATGCAGTCCGTAGAGCATGGGATATGGCAGAGCTGAGAGGCTGGAGGGGCAGGTCCCAAACATAGCGCCTTTTCCACAGGTCTAGACACTGAAGGACAAAAAGATAAGGTCCATGTTATCCTTAGCATTGTTTCTGTCTTTATTTGCATCTCTTCTTTGCCCACATCAGCTTTATAGTTAAAATGAGGATACACAAACAAAATATCAACACTCTCCAATATGCATTACTAGGCTCCACGTTGTGAGTATTTGGGGTGAGGAAAGGCAAGGAAGACAGAGACAAAGAGCAGATACTTGAAATTCCTGCTTAGCAAGTATTCCCTGGGAATTCAAGACAGACCTGCAAATATCATAAATACAAATTATCTAGACTTATGACTTTAAAAAATTAAATGGCTTTGTGAAATTTCAAGATAAGTCTATCTTGACTATATAAAAGACCAGGTCACTGTGAAAAAATCAAAATCAAACCCCTGAGTGCAGTGTTTAACATAACCAATCTATTGCTGTGACTCCCTTGAGGAGTGGGGCTGGCAAAGACACAGAAAATGAATGGCTCTTAGAATGAGAAGAAAATTCAGGATCTGTGACTGCAGAACTGGCCCCTGGAAATCAGTTTCATTAGGGAGGCTCTTCAGAGGCCCAAGCCTCCTCCTGGAGAATGACAAAACTAGTAGCTCCCAACTCTTCCTGGTGAGCACCTGCTCTTGGAGCAGGGCCAGAGCAGGCTCACTTCAGGGCACAGCTAGTATCTCTCCGGCAGGGGCATTCACCAAGTGTGTTCTGTGTGCAGCCCCATCCTGGGTAACATCAGAATATACAGACAAAGGAGTAGACAAAATTCTGACCTTGTGGAGATTATGACATGACAGGAGTTAAGATGGCAGCACTTGAAAGTGGCACACTCAATAAACAGCCAAATAAATAACTAATTCTCTTGCACAGAGCCTTCTTAGGAAGGCTTTGGAGAAAACCACAGTTTTTGAGCAAATAGTTAAAGTCCAGAAGATAATATTTCAAGGACTAGCTTGCACTATTGTCTAAATATTTCCTGTGAATCATTTCCCCCCAGCTGAGCAGATGAGGATGCCTCCATGTGCCCCTATGTGAGAGGAGGTGAGTCATAACTTTGCTTCTCACCCTTTACGTATGTGTAAGGGTCAAATCTGGTAAAGGGGACGATCACTTGCAACTCTGACCAGCAGAACTCTGAACACAAATCAAATCAATAGCAAAATCAACAATACTGTCATGACAAAATCACAACCCATGCAATTCTCCCAAGAATATGTAGTTCTCCCATTTTCTTTTTCTTTTCTTTTCTTTTTTTTAAGAGACAGAGTCTAATTTTTATTGCCCTTGATAGAGTGCCATGACATCATAGCTCATAGCAACCTCCAGCTCTTGGGCTTAGGTGATTCTCTGCCTCAGCCTCCTGAGTAGCTGGGACTACAGGTGCCTGAACACTGCCCAGCTATTTTTTTGTTGCAGTTTGGCTGGGGGCCGGGTTCGAACCCGCCACCCCTCAGTATATGGGGCCAGTGCCCTACTTACTGAGCCACAGGTGCTGCCTGGGAGAAATGTTTCTGATGAACAATGACGTAGCTTGGCCCACTTATGGGGGGAGGGGGAATAAAAGAAAAAAAGGAGAGTGTGAAGGAAAATAGTTATGTGTGAAGGAAAATAATTATGTTTTGTTTGCAATTAATTCTTTTCTAGTTTACCAAGAAGATTTGACCTGACTTAAAATAGGCAAGGGCAAAGCAAGATTGCCAATGTAAATGTTAAAGTTTGCAAGCCATGAAGAAGGGAACAGAGAAAGGAAGAGGAAACAGAATAAAGGGAAAGCAAAGAGGTTGCCCAGGGAGGCTGAGGAAAGACTGTGCTGGAAATGACAAGAGGGGCTTGGGGAGACCAGAATCGGGGATGTACATACAAAGTGATGAACCATGGGTAGGGAAGGACCTGGGAGGTGGGGAAAGATATGCAATCATCCCCTCTCAGGGTAAAGAAAAGAAGGCACATGAGGCAGTCCATTCCTTGAGTAAAGCACGCGTTCATTCCAAAATTTTGAGTATCCATCTAAATCGGACCCTCTTCGGTGGTAGCTGGTTACAAGGAACTCTCACTCTTAAATGGTTAAGTCAACTGGCATATTAACAGGGCTGATGTGTCACAGCATCATACAAGTAGAAAGTGCCCAGCTTGATGTTATAAGGCAAAAATGTGTTTGGGTCTGGTCCCATATATGGCACCGTATGGTCTCACAAACTGTAACTGTAGTTCCCAAAACAGAACCTAGTAATGACAAAAGAAGTGTGACATGTAAACTGATTAATCTAGTTACTTAATAAACATTTATAATACATGCCAGGCACTGGCTATGACCATCTTATAAACATTAATATTTTTAAGCTGTATTATTTCCCTTTTAGATATGTTACTGCTACATCAAATTCTAAAGTGGGGAAACTGAAGCACAGAAATGTTCACCCACTTACCCACATTCCCAGCTAGGGAAGCAGGGACTTGGGTCTGGGCAGTCTGGCTTTAGAGTCTTTCCACTTAACTGCAGCCCCATCTGGCCTGTAATTAGTCATCCCACTATATTACATGCCTATCATGTACAGGACACTTCTCTCAGTGGTCTCAGATCCACTCAGTTATTCCCCTTTTCTTGCTTATAGTTCTCAAGAATGAACTGGAAACACAACACCCTGAGATAAAGCAGAAAGTGGCCAGGCTCTGCTTTGGCCCCAACCTCCTATCCACCCAAAACAAGATGTCCTTCGACACTTCAGCCCAGCACGTCACATGTCTCTCAGGGTATAAAGCTCAGGCTGGGTCATGTTTCAGGGTTCCTCATCTGTGGTGCAAGTGGGGCATGCATGGTGGAGATGCCACCTGCCCCAGGAAGCTTTCTGTGCCTTGGTGGCACCAGCTCACAGGCATCCTGGGCTTTTGTGGTGACTTGTGAGTAATAAATCTGCTCCATATAACTTGCTGCATTTGAGTGTGTGATGTCTCACTAGATTCTGACCAGTTAGTAACAAGTGCACAGGATCCCAACGTGTGTTGACACTGGGTTAGATGCTGAAGCCACAACAAGAAAAACACACTAGACTTCTGCCCTCACAGAGGCCACACTCCAGGGTGAGCTGATAATGATCACAGTTGAGTCCAGGAGTCTGCAAAGAATAGAAAGCTGCTCTGCTGCTCCCTTCCCAGGGAAGTCCCCCTCTGACAACACACAAACTTGAGCACCTGATGGTCAATGCTCAGAAGATACCCCAAACCTGTCATCCCTAAGACACAGCAGACAGCTGAGGCTTACAACCTTTGTGCTTGACTCTTTACTCTGCAGTTAAAACTACTCCAGTCTGTTACCGCAACCCCCAGGCACACAGTGGGCTCTTGTTAAAGTTCACATGAAGCTTCCAGGATGTCTGAGCAGAAAGGCTCAGAAACGTGGCTGTGTAGTTGGAAAGAGACCAGAGAACATGTCCTGAAGTTGCATTGGTCAAGGGCACTGTGTCAATGATGATATTATGCTTATTTGGTTTATTTTGAGAGGGCTGTTGAAGATTACTAGGGTTGTGGGGTTAAGTGCCCCTTGGTTTCCTTTGATAAATACTTAACTATCAATTAGCTGAATGTTGAACATTAGAACTAATGATACTCCTCAGATTGGAAAGTAAGGAAGGACATGTTTGAAGGGAAAAGAACAAGAAGGAACTTCTCTGGGGACTACTAAGTGATATATTGGAGGCTCAGGGGTAGGAGAGAGACCATGTGTCAGAGCAGTTGTGTCTCTTCAGCACCTGCTGCCTGGACAGACAGTGAATCTTAATGCATATCAATAAATTCTTCCAGTCCCTGGTGACATGTCCAAGATGCTTCATTTAGGCACTGCATCAATGTGCTTGGGTCAACCTATCTCTATCATGGACCCTCTCCCCCCACCCCAGGCTAAATTTGCTCTAGAAATAATCAAGAGTAAGTCACAAAGCACTAACCAGCTTCACACTACTTAGCGAGTGATTTTCCTGAGAGGAGTGAACACAGGCTATTTCTATACCTATTGACTGTTAGAGCTAGAGGGAGCTTTAGAGTCAATTTTGCTTAATCCATTAATTTTCCTTAAAAATCAAGCTCCAAAGACTAGATTGTTCATGCAGCAAATCTAGAGCAAAACAAGAGCCAAGTCTTATCGCAAGTGGCCAGCCCACCTGCTCCTGCCCTTCTTGGCTTCCTCCATGCAATGAAAGGAACAGACAGGACAGATAATTTGTACCAAGGATATTTTGTTTATGAATCACAGTGACCAGAACTGGAGGCAGTCAAGGACAGGAAAGATCTAAAATACTCATACATCCTGCAAGCTCTTTAAATAAATTTAACTCTTTGAACCATTTATGCTATTATACAAAACAAAATTCTCCCTTTTTCATTGCTACTGCAAAACTCTTCCTCAGATTTTCCCCTCCAAGAAAGAAGTAGTGAGACCAAAGTCTGCTCCACTTCAGATGACAACTTACTATTTTAAATTTGTGGTTATTCATCATGAAATAAAATTATCTCAGGAAATGAGTACTATGAAGGATTCCTTTGGTCACCTGGAGCTGATGGTCTTTGCAATTTACTCTTTAATGACTTTTCATTGTTCCTTGGCCAAACTCCATCCATGATGCTCGCAGTAAGAAAAGCTGCTGCTTTTCTCTTCACCTGCACTCCTTCCTCTAAGACCACTGCCTGAAACAACTCTATTTCTACAAATTAAATCTGTCATCTCCAATACAGTGAGTTCCTGCTCTAATCATCACATCTGGTGACTGCAGGTCTGAGCTTGTCTTACTTGCTCCACCTGCCTCTCAGACTATGTCACCATGAAGCCCTCTGCCATTCCTACACTGACAAATTGCCTGCCTAGATGAGCAATTATCCAAGGTCTTAGAGATTATTTAGATTTTCTAGGCAGCAATGTTAGTCCCCATCAAGACTTTTCGTGGCCATGTTAAAGAGTCAAAATAACACAATCTGGACAAATTCAGACACAACATAGCAGTATCTTTCTAAATGCTAATGAAAATGTTACAGTATTATGAGTCACTTAATATATGCAATCACCATTAATTGGATATTTTTGTGTCTAACCTCAAATTTTTCATTTCCAATATGATTTTTAAATTGACTGGCCTCGCAAGAAATGTTAAAGTCTGCAAGTAGCAATTGCAAAGTCACTTTAAATAATGAATTACTCCATGAACAGAATGTTAATTAACAAGAGGAAAAATACATGGGATATGTTATATGCTTCATGTTAAAAATAAAAAAAAAAAACTTCCTAATTCTTGAAATGAACAAAGTTTATGACTTTCCTAAATGACAAAGTGATTTCAAATGAGCATACAAATACAATTACAAATGAATTGTAATTAAGAAGAAAATGCCTGCTGTGATCATTAGCATGTGACTGCCATTGTAAAGAAAAATGAGTACCTTCAAATTTTATTCTCTGAAATTAAATCAAGCTCTAATCCAAACTAATTTTAATTAAACCAGAAATAAGTTAAGTTGCCAAAGATTCAATAATAGTATATCATTCCCTATGTCTACTGATGACCACTTTGGAAAGTCTAAATTTCAGTTCTTTTTAATTCCTTAAAATAATTAAAATGAAATCACAAAAAATACTTAATTATAACTTATAACCATATATCCCTCTTTAGTTTATAAACAGTCACATTTGCTTAAAGTAAAACAAGTTATTGCAGTAGTCATCAGAATATTCAGTAGTCATTGGAATATTCTTCTTCTGTAGTATTATCTATAATATTATTGGATGAAAAATCAACTCAGCCTTTCAAAATTCTGAAAGTGTTTAAGGTAATTCTACGATGTCATAATGGAGCTTCTTTTAGGACAGGAAGACGTATCTTGAAGATGCTAGAGGAATTAGTTGCAGATTTTGATTTTTCTCTGAGCATTTGTAAGTATAGATGAAAAGAAAAGAAAGGTAATACTTGTTTTTCCTTTTTTTTTTTTTTGCAGTTTTTTTTTTCTTTCTTGGCTGGGGTTGGGTTTGAACCCACCACCTATAGCATATGGGGCTGGCGCGCTATTCCTTGAGCCACTGGCACCACCCAAAAGGTAATACTTCTTCCTGGAGCCCCCAAACCGAGATTATTTTGCCTGCTTTCTACCTTGGCGGCACCAAAGCAACCCTAAATATAGAATAGTCTATCATTAATTTTTTTAGAAGATATAGGATTTCCAGTATAATGTCAACTTCTATAAAGAAGTTAGATAAAGAAGTTATATTCAATTTTATTTTTCAAATTCCATGCAGGCACTGTAAACCCCAAAGGGATTCTAATCCAAGAACTCAGGAATCCTTCATTGCCTAGGCCCTCCAAGAAACAACCATAAGAGCAACAGAAATTATTCAAATTTAATTCAAAACTAATGAAAGAGCCTACTTACATAAAAATGCTGCTTTCTAAATGATTAGAAATATTGCTTCTGACATACTCATTTACAGAGTACACTGACTTGGCAGGAACTGAATCCACCTACTGCTAAAATAAATAGAGGTCTTGTACAGACTGAAGTAGTCAAATGGTTGAGGGATAAAGATAAATAATATTACAATTTTACCCATAAAGCTATTTTTCTTCAAGAACCTTTGTGCATTATTTCTATTGCCTTTTGCCATCGGGATTTGCAAATTGATGTGTCATTCTTTTAACTTAGTGGCTAGAATAAAATCTGTCTTCTAGCACTTATAGGCAGCTTAAAGAAGTAAATCACATCTCATCCTATTATACTTAATAAAGCTTAATTTTGGCCATATTGTGACTCTCTTGGCAAAGTATCATGCAATAAAATTTGGCAAGAGGATGAGTGTGTATGTACAACAGATTGAATATCTAAAAATAATTCCTGCAATTAGAAATAATTATGTGAAATTTGGCCACATATCAAAAAGTTTTCCAAATTTCATTCATTTCATATAGCTAATTATAAAATAAATATCAACTAGTGATTTTCCTAATAACACAGAGTAAACAATATAGGCAAAGATAGAAAAATAATCTTCAGAAGAAAAATGATAGCAAAAGAAGTGTATGCATATAATATTTGAAAGCAATCAGAATCAATACGAACAATTGCATGATTAAGGAAAAAGTACAGTAGCCTTAAGTCTTGTATTCAGTTATTTCTATTATCATATGTCCTCTCTTTTGTTCATTTTGGAAAATTTTTTTCCCTGACTTTTTCTCAGGCTTTTAACTCAGAGCTAAAAGTATGGGTACAGAGAAGACAGAATGAACAAGAACTGTTCTAAATGCTATATTTTTGCACTACACAAAGTTAAAAGTACTATAATAGAGGAGACCGAAGGGAAAGTGGGTAAAGGAGCAGTGGGGGAGTTGTCAGGCAAAAAGAATGAGTAAAAAGGCAGAGAGGCAGGTAAAACAGTTATCTCCACACAGAAATCTGCAATGTCAGGGAAATGCAGCTTTCAGGATAGTCTTTTAGACCCAGTGATGTCCTCAAACTCAGCACTCTCCAACCCAGAATTCACTTTTCTGTAAAAACAATGAAAATAGCCAAATGAGAGCAAGTCTTCCCAATAATGCCCACAAATGCCTATTTAACTGACTAATGTTGGTAATAATGGCTAATTTCCATTAACGACCCACTGGTTCTATCCACTGTGCTAAGCACTTGACTGTGACTTTTCATTTCATCAGTTCAATTGCTCTGAGGTAAGCACAATTATCATTCCCACTTTATAGATGAGATAACTGAGGGTAAATTATTTGTTTCAAATGACAAGACCAATAAATGACAAACTTGAGGCATCTTAAAAGCTCATATTCTTTAATACTACATTATATAATGATTTATTTACAAAAAAAATGACAGAAAAAAATCTGTTGTAATAATAATCAGGAAAAAGATAAACAAACATTGTGCATACTTTAAAAAATATATTTGAAAGGTGTGATATCTCATACCTATAACCCTAGCACTCTGGGAGACTGAGATACCTGAGGTCACGAGTTCAAGACCAGCATGAGCAAGAGCGAGACCCTTATAGGTACAATGAACACTAGTTGGGTAGGGGACACACTTATGTAACAAAAGTGCTCTATGTAACTGCAAAATAAACTCTGTAAACTCTCAATATTTTTAAAGAAAAAAAATTAACTAGATGTGGTGGTGATTACCTTTAGTCCCAGCTCCTCAGCGGCTGAGGCAGGAGGATCACTTGAGCCCAGGAGTTTGAGGTTGCTCTGAGCTATGATGATGTCACTGCACTCTAGCCCAGGCAAAAAAATAAGACTCTCTCTCTCTCTCTCTATATATATATATATATAGTTTTTATTATATATACTGTATATATAATAAAATTGAGATAAAATAGAAAAATAGACTTAGATTTTTTTTGAATTTCCAGTCCACCCTTCGCCCCTTGCCTACAGAGACAGTGAGAGGAGGACCAAGAGCAGTGTACCCCTACCCCCGAGGGACCAAGCACCCTGTCCTGGCCATGTAGCCAGAGAATTGGTTGAGCCCTGTGTTCCCCGGGCCAGGACTGCTGGTGCTCCATGCTGTGGCAGGCCACCCCCCAGGACTGATCCAGCTGCTGTATTCACCCTTTGGCAGCTCCTGGCACTCCTTGCTTGGTGGGCTCCCTTGTGGCCACCCCCAGGACTGAACAAGCTGCCATGTTACCTGCAAAGCTGCTGGAGCTACATGCTGCTGCGATGGGACACACAGAGGACTGATCTAGCCAAGCCTGGAACCCTAGACCCCTCACCCAAGAAATGGAAAGGATGGTCAGTTGAGAGGGAAGCACACTGAAGCGGCAATACCCCGAGGCAAAGAGAAGCAGCCACAGCAGCTAGAACAATAAGGCTCACACTGCAGAGGCTTTTCCACACAAACAGACCCCTCTGGGCAAGAAAGTCGGCCCCTTCTACAGTTACAGCCACAGGTGGAAAGGTTTTGGGACAGTCTTCAAGCGTGCAAATTCAGCAAGAGATGGAATCAACACAAAAACGCTGGTAACCTGAATAACCAGTGTAGAACAACTCCCCCAAGGAAGGATAGGGCAGATGCCATTAAAGATCCTATCTATAAACAGATGGGTGAGATGTCAGGAATCAAGTTCAGAATCTGGAGGAAAAATAAGATTAACAGAATGGAGAAATGGAGGGAATTAGAATTTCAAATTATTAAAAAGCTTTCTCAAGAATTCAATGATTTTGGCTCGGCGTCTATAGCTCAACCGGCTAAGGCGGCAGCCACATACACCTAAGGTGGCAGATTCGAATCCCCAGCCCGGACCCGCCAAACAACAATGACGGCTGCAACCAAAAAGTAGCCAGGTGTTGTGG
>NW_003852475.1:5405646-5413423 GCF_000181295.1 Otolemur garnettii | reverse complement strand
ACACTGAGGCAGGAGGTTGCAGCCCTCAAAGATCTGAAAAATACGGTAGACTCCCTCAGTAAAAGAATGCAGCAGGCAGAAGAAAGGATCTATGACACTGAAGACAAACTTTTTGCATGTGCCCAAACACTCAAAGATGAAGAGAAATGGAGAGCAAAAATGGATCACTCTCTCAGAGAGCTCTAGAATAATTCAAAGAAAACTAATATTCTGCATATAGGAATACCTGAAGGTGATGAAGTTGCTTCGCAAAACACAGAGGCCCTTGTTCAAGAAATTATGAAAGAGAACTTTCCAGAAATACCAAGAGATTCTGAAATTCAGATAGCAGACAGTTTCAGAGCTCCAGCACGACTCAACCCAAACAAGACATCTCCCAGGAACATCATAATTAACTTCACAAAAGTTACTATGAAAGAGAAAATTCCGAAAGCAGTTATATGTAAAAAAACCATAACCTGTAAGGGGAAGAATATGAGAATGACTGCAGATCTCTCTGCTGAAAACTTTCAGTCTAGAAGAGGATGGTCGTAGAATTTTGATCTCCGGAAAAAAAAAATAACTTTCAACCCAGGATCCTTTATCAGGCTAAACTGAGTTTCATTTATGATAGAAAAATTAAATACTTTAATGACATTCACATGTTGAAGAAATTTGCCATAACTAAACCACCTCTCAAGGATATTTACATAGCTATTGTCCATAATGACCAGTGCAGTGCTCCACCACATAAGTAAACAAACACAGAAAATTTTGATCAAACTTCAACTTTCACAGAGGCAAAAGGATTAAAGATGTCCAGTGGACTTTTGAAAAATTCGATACCCAAAATTATACCAGGCTTATCAATACTTTCAAACAATGTGAATGGCTTAAATTGCCCTCCAAAGAGGTACAGGCTGGCTGACTGGATACAAAAACTCAGGCCAGATATTGGCTGCATACAAGAATCTCATCTTACCCTTAAAAGACAAATATAGACTCAGGGTGAAGGGTTAGTCATCTATATTCCAGGGAAATGGAAAGCAGACAAAAGCAGGTGTTGCAATTTTATTCGCAGATACAACAGTCTTTAAAACAAAAAAAAAGTAAACAACAATAAGGATCGTCACTTTATATTTTTTAAGGGTAATACTCAATACGATGAGATCTCAATTATTAATATTTATGCACCCAATCAGAACGCACCTCAATTTATAAGAGATACTAATAGGCATGAGCAACTTGGTTTCTCCCAGCTCCATCATAGATGAAGATTTTAATACTCCTTTGGCAGTGTTGGACAGATCCTTCAAGAAGAAGCTTAGCAAAGACTTTTTGGATTTAAACTTGACCATTCGGCATTTGGATTTCATGGACATCTACAGATCATTTCATCCTAACAAATCTAAATACACATTTTTCTCATCAGCCCATGGAACATATTCAAAAATCAACCACATCTTAGGTCACAAGTCCAACCTCCGCAAATTTAAAGAAGAGAAATTATTCCTTGCATCTGCTTAGACCATCAGGGAATAAAAGTTGAACTCAGTAACAACAAGAACTTGTAGACTCATGCAAAAAACGTGGAAGCGAAATAACGTTTTACTTAATGATAGGTGGGTCAGAGATGAGATCAAGAAGGAAATTACCAAATTTTTGAAACAAAATGATAATGAAGATATAAGTTATCAGAATACTACAAAGGCAGTCCTAAGAGGAAAATTTACAACACTACATGCTTTCCTCAAGAAAATAGAAAGAGAGTAAGTTAAAAACTTAATGGGACATCTCAAACAAAAGGAAGAACACTCCAATCCCAAACCCAGCAGAAGAAAAGAAATAACCAAACCAAAGGATTATACAAAAGATCAATAAACCAAAAAGTTGATTTTATGAAAAAGTCAATAAAATAGATAAACCTTTTGCCAACCTAACCAAGAAAAAAAGAGCAAAATCTTTAAAATCATCAATCAGAAATGGTAAAAAAGAAATAACAACAGACCCCTTAGAAAGTCAAAAAATCCTCAATGAATATTACAAGAAACTTTATTCCCAGAAATATGACAATCTGAAAGAAATTGACCAATACGTGGAAGCATGTCACCTCCCAAGACTTAGCCAGAATAAAGTGTAAGTGTTGAACAGGCCTATATCAAGTTTTGAAAAAGCATCAAATATACAAAATCTCCCTAAAAATAAAAGCCCGGGAACAGATAGTGTCAAGTCAGAAATCTACCAAACCTTTAAAGAGAAATTAGTACCTATACTATTTAACCCTTTCCAAAATTTAGAAAAAGTAGGAATACAACCCAACACATTCTATGAAGCAAACATCACCTTGATACCCAAACCAGGAAAAGACCAAAGAAGGAAAGAAAATTACAGGCCAATATTACTAAGGAATATTGATGTAAAAATATTCAACAAGATTCTAACAAACAGATTCCAGCAACACATCAAACAAATTATACACGACAACCAAGTGGGTATTATACCCAAGATCTCAAAGATGGTTCAACATATGTAAATCTATAAATATAATTCATCACATAAACAATTTAAAAAACAAAGACCATATGATTCTCTCAATTGATACAGAAAAAGCTTTTGATAATATCCAGCATCCCTTCATGATCAGAACACTTAAAAAAATTGGTATAGAAGGGACATTTGTTCAACTGATAGAGGCCATCTACAGCAAAACCACAGCTAATATTGTACTGAATGGAGTTAAGTTGAAATCATTTCCACTCAGATCAGGAATGAGGCAAGGTTGCCCATTGTCTCCATTGCTCTATAACATTGTAATGGAAGTTTTAGCCATAGCAATCAGGGAAGAAAAAGCAATTAAAGGTATCCATACAGGGTCAGAAGAGATTAACCTTTCACTCTTCACAGATGATATGATTATATATCTGGAAGGTACCAGGGATTCTACTACTAAACTCTTAGAAGTGATCAAGGAATATAGCAGTGTCTAAGTTTACAAAATCAACACTCATAAATCTGTAGCCTTTATATATACATCAGCAGCCAAGCTGAAAAAAACAGTCAAGGAGTCAAGGACTCTATTCCATTCACAGTAGTGCCAAAGAACATGAAATATTTGGAGTTTACCTAACAAAGGATGTGAAAGATCTTTATAAAGAGAACTATGAAACTCTAAGGAAAGAAATAGCTGAAAATGTTAACAAATGGAAAAACATACCATGCTTATGGTTGGGAAGAATTAACATTGTTAAAATGTCCATACTACCCAAAGCAATATACAATTTTAATGCAATCCCTATCAAAGTTCCACCCTCATATTTTAAAGATCTTGACAAAATAATACTTTATTTTATATGGAATCAGAATAAACCTCAAATAGTCAACACATTACTAAGAAATAAAAACAAAGCGGGAGGAATCATGCTACCAGACCTCACACTATACTATAAATCAATAGTGCTCAAAAGAACATTGTACTGGCACAACAGAGAGTTGGACATATGAAACAGAATAAAGAACCAAGATATGAATGCAGCTACCTACCATTATTTCATCTTTGATAAGCCAGTTAAAAATATTCAGTGGGGAAAAGATTCCCTATTTAACAAGTGGTGCTGGGCAAACTGGCTGGCGACCTGCAGAAGACTGAAACTGGATCCACACCTTTCAGCACTAAGTAAGACTCTCACTGGATTAAAGATTTAAACTTAAGACATGAAACTATAAAAATACTAGAAGGAAGCATAGCAAAAACACTTGAAGAAATTTGCCTAGGCAAATATTTTATGAGGAGGACACCCCGGGCAATTGAAGCAACATCAAAAATACACTACTGGGACCTCATCAAATGGAAAAGCTTCTGCACAGCCAAGAACATAGTAAGTAAAGCAAGCAGACAGCACTCAGAATTGGAGAAGATATTTACTCAATATGTCTTTGACAAAAGTCTAATAACCAGAATCCACAGAGAACTCAAACGTATTAGCAAGAAGAGAACAAGTCATCCCATCTCAGGGTGGGCAAGGGACTTGGAGAGAAATTTCTCTGAAGAAGAGAGGCACATGGCCTACAGACATATGAAAAAATGGTCACCATTCTTAATCATCAGAGAAGTGCAAATCAAAACTACTTTGAGATATCATCTAACACCAGTCAGATTAGCCCATATCAAAAATCCCAAAACCAGAGATGCTGGCGTGGTTGTGGAGAAAAGGGAACTCTTCTACACTGCTGGTGGAATTGCAAACTAATACGTTCCTTTTGGAAATATATCTGGAGAACACTTAAAGAACTAAATATAGACCTGCCATTTGATCCTACAATTCCTCTACTAGGTATATATTGAGAAGACCAAAAATCACACTACAAAAAAGATATCTGTATCACAATGTTCACTGCAGCCCCGTTCATAATCGCTAGGTCATGGGAGAAGCCCAAGTGCACATCGATCCGCAAATGGATCAACAAACATGGTATACGTACACCATGGAATACTATGCAGCCATAAAAAAGATGGAGACTTTACATCCTTCATGTTCACATGAATGGAGCTGGAAAATATTCTTCTTAGCAAAGTATCTCAAGAATGGAAGAGGAGAAATGGAAGCAAGATGGCTGACTGCAGCCAGCTTTCTACAGAGGCTCCTGTCCAGAAGGAGACTTAAAGGACAGAAGTTTAGAAAGTGAGCTGATGGTTTGGAGCTAAGCCAAGAGAGAAGATTGAAGAATGCACTTCAACCTTGCTGAGGCAAGTTGCGACCCCAAAAATACAATCAAAAAGTAGAAAATCTACCACCAATCGGATGGGAATTCCCTCCCCCATGAAGGGCTTGCAGTTTACTCCATGCAAACAAGCAAGCAGAGTTCAAACATCCTCCCAGTCTATCCCATGGGAGAGACCCCCTAAAAACTGGACCTCCTAGCCCTGCTGGAGTGTTATGGCACCCTCCTGCCAGGCATAAAACTGTAAAACTGTATAAAACTCTCTATATTTTCTACCTCCAACTCTAAACTCCCAGGATTCCCCCCCTCACTCTCACCCCAAGGTCTGGAGGTTTGTCACCCATGAAATCCAGATTCTTGGGCAGTTCCTTGAGAGGAGTGGAGGGGGACAGGGCTAGTGTTGGTCTGTGCTGACTCTGTGGCACAGGAGCATGGAGAGGACTGTCAGCTGAGAAGAAGCCATACAGGAGCTGTGGTATCCTAAGTTGTAGAGTGCAGCGCCTGAAAGGCTCATATCCCTGAGGCCATTCCAGATAAGAATGCCCTGTCTTTCTAGGCAACCAGAGGTTCTGGGCAGTGGCCACTAGCAGAACAGACTTGGAAAATTCTGTGAGTAAAGAGACCATAATAGCACCTAGCCCTCCAGGGAATATAGCTGAGCCAAAGGCAGTGAGCGGGTAGAGGCTGGATTGTCATCTGAGTGTAAACTCTAATTGCTTGCTGCCGAGGGCTGAGTTTTTTATCACCTCTAGCGGCATCTGACCTTCTGAGGAATTTAGCCAGGACAGAAACAAATTCTGTGAAGTGGCTCTGTCCTGTTCTTCCACAAACATCAACTAGGCACGGGGCTAGAAGTGAGGGAACTTCCCCAGCCTAAATTAAACACCCAAGGCCCCACTGCCAGACTCAGCTCTCCCAGTGACTCTGGCAGTCATAAACCCCGGGAGAAGTTGCTCACTGGAGTAAACTGGGTCACAGCCCTGTGGGATTACCTGTACAAAGTGGTACAAGGTGGGGAAGGATGCATCAGCCTTCCCAGACTAATTCATTTGTTGGGTGGGTCCCTTTGACCTCACCGAGCACTGGAACAAGTCGTAACTGAGCTGCCAGAAGATCCCTCCTATCTAGTTGCCAGAGAGTTTTTGAACTCTCTCACCTGAGACCGGTGCTGACTGGGACAACCAATTTGTATCCCTTGAACTGGGCACATCACCCAAGGACTATCCAAAGTGGTACCATGGTTGAGGGAAGGATTGATTTTCCTTGCCCAATTGTTGTATGTGGGGGACAGGAGAGACTTAATTGCTGGTATTTCTCCACAGCTGAGACTTCAACCAAGAGTAACTGATTCACTGGGGTAGAACAGAGACCAGCTGAACAGAGCCACTTAGCCCCAACACACCAAGCAGGTCCCCAGTCTCTCAGGCTGTAAGACCATACGGGTACTTGACAAAACTCAAAGGAAAGGCCAAACGGCATAAAATAATCAGGGGGTGGAATCAGCGAAAAAGCTCTGGTAATATGAATAACCAGAGTAGATCACACCCCCCCCCCAAGAGAGGATGTGACAGATGTAACTGAAGATCCCCTTCATTAACAGATGGCTGAGATGTCAGAAATATAATTCAGAATTTGGATTGCAAATAAGATTAATAGAATAGAGGCAAAGATAGAATTAGAAATTCAAGGAGTATTCAAAAGTACACTCAAGAATTCAATTAATTCAAAGACAAAACTACCAAAGATTTTGAAACATTCAGGCAAGAGATTGCAGACCTTAAAGATCTGAAAAATACAGTACAATCCCTAGGTAGTAGAATGCAAAAGGCAGAAGAAAGGATCTCAGACACTGAAGACAATTTTTTTGAATGTGCCCAAGCATCCAAAGAGGAGCAGAAATGGAAAGCAAAAATGGATCATTCTCTCAGAAGCTGTGGGATAATTCAAAGAAAGGACATATCCTCCTTATAAAAATCCCTGAAGGCAACGAAGCTGCTTCACGAAACATAGAGGTATTTCTTCATGAAATTATGAAAGAAAACTTTCCAGATAAGCCACGATATCCTGAAATTCAGTTAGCAGACAGCTTCAGAATCCCAGCATGACTCAACCCAAATAAGACATCCCCCAGACACATCGTATTAACTTCACTAAAGTGAAGAGAAAGAGAAAATCCGAAAAGCTGCTAAATGTAAGAAAACATAACCTACAAGGGGAGGAATATTAGAATGACTGCAGACCTCCCTGCTGAAAACTTTCACGCTAGAAGAGGGTGATCATCGAATTTTAATCTCCTACAACAAAATAACTTTTAACTCAGGATCCTGTATCCAACTAAACTAAGTTTCATTTATGATGGAGAAATTAAATAGTTTAATGACATCCACATGTTGAAGAAATTTGCCATAACTAAACCAGCTCTTCAGGATATTCTCAGAACTATTGTCCATAATGACCAGTGTAATCCTCCACAACAAAAGTAAACTCACTCAGAAACTTTTGATCAAATTCTAACTTCAATAGTAGCAAAAGGATTAAAAATGTCCGCTGGACTTTCGAACAACTTGAAACCCAAAATTTTACCAGGCTTATCAATAATTTCAATCAATGTGAATGGTTTAAATTGTCCTCTTTAGAGGACAGCACAGATTGGCTGATTGGATACAGAAACTCTACTGTATACAAGAATCTCATCTTACCTTAAAAGATAAATATAGACTCAAGTTAATAAAATTGATAAAACTTTGGCCAACCTAACCAAGAAAAAAATGAGTAAAATCTCTAATCTCATCAATCAAAAATGGTAAAGATGAAATAATAACAACAGACCCTTTAGAAATTGAAAGAAATCCTTAATGAATACTACAAGAAACTTTATTCCCAAAAATATGACAATCTGAAGGAAATCAACCAATACTTCGAAGCATGTCACCTCCCAAGACTTAGCCAGAATCAAGTGGAAATGTTGAACAGACCTATATCAAGTTCTGAAATAGCATCAACTATACAAAATCTCCCTAAAAAGAAAAGCCAGGGACCAGATGCCTTCACGTCAGAATTCTACCAACCCTTCAAAGAG
>NW_003852475.1:5403342-5405322 GCF_000181295.1 Otolemur garnettii | reverse complement strand
AAGCAGAAAAAGCTTTTGATAATATCCACATCCCTTCATGAGCAGAACACTTAAGAAAACTGGTATGGAAGGGACCTTTCTTAAACTGATAGAGGCCATCTACAACAAACCCACAGCCAATATAGTATTGAATGGAGTTAAGTTGAAATCATTTCCACTCAAATCAGGAATGAGGCAAGGTTGCCCATTGTCTCCATTGCTTTTGAACATTGTAATGGAAGTTTTAGCCATCACAATTAGAGAAGAAAAAGCGATCAAGGGTATCCATATAGGGTCAGAAGAGATTAAACTTTCACTCTTCACAGATGACATGATTATATGTCTGGAAGATACGAGGGATTCTACTACTAAACTCTTAGAAGTGATCAAGGAATATAGCAGTGTCTCAGGTTACAAAATCAACACTCATAAATTGGTAGCCTTTATATTTACCAACAGTCGTCAATCTGAAAATGCAGTCAAGGACACTATTCCGTTTACAGTAATACCAAAGAAGATGAAATATTTGGGAGTTTACCTTAAAAAGGACGTGAAGATCTCTATAAAGAGAAGTATGAAACTCTAAGAAAAGAAATTGTTGAAAATTTTAACAAATGAAAAAACATACCATGCTCATGGCTGGGAAGAATCAACATTGTTAAAATGTCCATACTACCCAAAGAAATAAATAATTTTAATGGAATCCCTATTAAAGCTCCCCTGTCATACTTTAAACATCTAGAAAAGAAACAATACTTCATTTTATATGGAATCAGAAAAAAAAAAATCGAATAGCCGAAACATTACTCAGTAATAAAAACAAATCAGAAAGAATCATGTTACCAGACGTCTGATCCATAATGATCAAAACAGCATGATACTGGCACAAAAACAGAAAGGTAGATGTATGGAACAGAATAGAGAGCCAATAGATGAATCCACCTACCTACTATTACCTGATCTTTGACAAGCCGATTAAAAACATTGAATGGGGGAAAGATTCCCTATTTAACAAAAGGTGCTGGGCTAACTGGTTGGCGACATGTAGAAGACTGAAACTAGACCCACACCTTTCACCATTAACTAAGTTAGACTCTCACTAGATTAAAGATTTAAACTTAAGACATGAAACCATAAAAATACTAGAAGAAAGTTTAGGGAAAACACTTGAAAAAATCAGCCTAGGCAAAAATTTTATGAGGAGGACAGCCCGGGCAATTGAAGCAACATCAAAAATACACTATTGGGACCTGATCAAACTAAAGAGCTTAGGCACAGCCAAGAACACAGTAAGTAAAGCCAGTAGACAGCCCTCAGAATGGGAATAGATATTTGCAGGTTATGTCTCTGACAAAGGTTTAATAACCAGAATCCATATGGAACTCAATTCATATTAGCAAGAAAAAAATAGGTGGTCCCATCTCAGGGTGAGCAAGGGACTTGAAGAGAAATTTCTGTAAAGAAGATAGGTGCATGGCCTACAGATATATGGAAAAATGCTCACCATCCTTAATCATCAGAGAAATGCAAATCAAAACTACTCTGAGATATCACCTAACTCCAGTAATATTAGCCCATATCACAAAATCCCAAAACTAGAGATGCTGGCATGGATGTGGAGAAAAGAGAACACTTCCACACTGCTGGTGGGAATGCAGACTAATTTGTTCCTTTTGGAAAGACATCTGGAGAACACTTAGAGAACTAAAAATAGCCCTGTCATTTGATCCTACAATTCCTTTATTAGGTATCCAGAAGATCAAAAATCACATTACAACAAAGATACTTGTGTCAGAATGTTTATTGCAGCCCAATTCATAATTTCCAGGTCATGGAAGAAGCCCAAGTGCCCATCGATCCACAAATGTTATCAATAAACTGTGGTATATGTACACCATGGAATACTATGCAGCCATAAAGAAAGATGGAGACTTTACCTCCTTCATGTTTACATGGATGGAGGTGGAAAATGTTCTTCTTAGGAAAGTATCTCAAGAATGT
>NW_003852475.1:5399362-5402802 GCF_000181295.1 Otolemur garnettii | reverse complement strand
AACTAAGAAAATGCTATGAAGGCTATGTTAACCAGTTGGATGAAAGTATTTCAAATTGTATATAGAAAGAGCACTCTGTACCCCATGATAGTATTAATGTACACTGCTATGATTTAATAAATAAAAAAAAGAAAAATAGGTTTAAAAGCATCACTAGTAAAGCTAAACCCCAGAAAAGGTATAAGTGATGTCAATGGAAGAGAAGAAGCCAGGTGAGTATTTCTGTAGTAATTCTGAAATGTACTTATGGTTATTTCTTAAGGTCTGAGTGAATAAAATTCATTTATAATGACTATTTTCATTTTAAAATTTAGTTTTAGAGCCATTCCTAAACACATACAAAGAGTTTGCTGCAAGCATCCAACATCCTTAACTTTTACTTAAAGTAAAATAACAGCTAAAGAAACCATTAAGGTAGATTTGAAACTGGGGAAGGAGTGGCAATCAGGTGCAAAGCTAACCCTCCACCCACAGTCATGTGCTGCATAAAGACATTTCCCTCAATGACAGACTACATATATGATAGTGAACCCATAAGATTATAATGGAACTGAGAAATTCCTATTATCTAGTGGCATCATAGCTGTCTTTTAACATCACAGAACACCATAATACCCACATATTTGAGGAGTGATGCTGGTGTAAACAAATCTAATGTGCTGCCAGGTATATAAAATTACAGCAGATACCATTATGTAGAGTACATATAATTTGTAATGAAAATAAAAACTATGTTCCTGGTTTATGTATTTATTATATTATACTTTTATGATTTTTTTACAATGTATTCTTTCTATATTAAAAAAAAAAACTATAAAACAGCCTTGGACAGATCTTTCAGGAAGTAATCCAGAAGGCATTGCTATCATCAGACATAACAGCTCCATATCTGGTATTGCCCCTACAGACCTTCCAGTGGGACAAGAGGACATGGAAGACAACAATTTTGATGATCCTGACCCTGGGGCCTAGGCTGACATGGGTTTGTCATAGTTAAAAAAAAAAAAAAAAAACACTTTAAAAATTAAAAAAAATATATTAAGTCTAAATTATATAAAAGCCTATGGAATAAGAATATAAAAAAAGGAAAATATTTTTGTACAGCCACACAAAGTATTTGAGTTTTTAAGCTAAGTGCCATAAAGAGTCAAAAATTTAAAATCTAAAATTTAAAATCTTTTTGAAATGACATAATACACTAAGATACCTTTAACTTATTACTGAATGAAGAAAGAGATTATTTATATGAACTTAGTTTAGCCTAAACGTACAGTGTTTATAAAGCCTGCAACAGTGCAGAGTGATGCTCTACACATTCACATTCACTCAACACTCGCTTACTGACTCAACCCAGAGCAACTTTCAGTCTTACAAGCTCCATTAATGGTAAGTGCCCTGTAAATGTATACTATTTTTCATCTGTATGCTCTCTGTTTTTCTGTATATTTTTTGCTATATGTTCTCTATGTTTAGCTATGTTTATATATACAAATGCTTACCACTGTGTTACAACTGCCTATAGTATTCAGAACAGTTACATGCCCCTCAGTGTGTAGCCCAGGAGCAATAGGCTGTGACCATATAGCCTAGTTGTGTAGTAGGCTATGCCACCAAGATTTTTGTAAGAACACACTATGAAGTTTCCCCAACAATGAAAAAGTCTAAGGAAATAGTTGTCAAAAAGCAGTAAGATTGTATTCTGTATTCTCATCAGTACAATTTTTTTCTTCTTATCTACTGAGGAAGGCCAGAGGGGATAGTAAAATACCCCTTAAGCCAGCAGTTCCCCTTTGCCAACTGGAAAATGATTATCACTAAATAAACATTAGACTGAGAGTCTCAACCCCTTTTTAACAATTAAAATACACTGTGGCATTAGGAAGGTTGAGAACCACAGCCTTAGGCTAATGAACAATAATACAAAATACAAGGTTGATTTAGGGATGTCTGAGAGGAGGGAAAGGGATTAAGAAGATACTAAAGAAGGAGGTGAGAGGAAGCAGAGGGGGAACCCCCAGGTTTCAGTTCTGGTCACAAGATGTCATGTGAGCCCACTGGGGCAGAAACAAGCAAGACATGCATTACTTGTGTGTTTTTAGAACGTAAGTATCTCAACCTGATGATATCTGAATGGAGATTTTTACTAATGGTAACACAAGAGAAATCCTTATCCTCTAAAATAATATACTTCTCCAAGAACACAACGGCAAACTCCAAAGCTTAAAATTCTTTCTCAGGGACAGAAATGGGGGCAGCAGGGGTGGGGAGGGTATGTGTTGATTATTTTTGAGGTTGAAGAAAAAACTGTGTCCTTAAAATAAATAAGAACACAAGTCTGATATTAAAGAAGAGAAAATAAAGGCCTCACTGAACTTGATGTCCTTGTTAACATATGCTTCTTTGAATTTGCAAATCATTTTAGACTGAAGAAGTTAATTCACCTTCAAAGGAAGGCTCATGGGATTCACCTTCCCTGAGTAGTAAGAAGAATGTGACCCAGCATAATAATTTTAAAAATACAGAATATTCATTCTTTTGCATGAGAAAACACATAACCTCTACATAGCAAAACTGGATGGAAGCACCTTCCTTCCAGGCCCATTCATAGATTGTAAAACCTACATTGTACACATAGCTCTTTACTATGTCAAGGCCAATATTCTAAATTATTAATAGTGGCTTCTAGCCTATCTAAGCCAATGCAACCAAACATAGACTTACCGACATCAGAGTTGCTAGGTCAGAACTGGGAATGGGGTAGCAGAAAGTGCAATAGGATTTATACTTTTTGAAATCTTTATCATTAACAGGTAGGAGAATCACTTTTATGAATAATTTATGGAATATGATTGTGAAATGTGAATTGGAAAATTATTATCACTAAATAAACAGCCCGAGAGTCTACCACTATCTGTATGAACTGGGCAAATCTCTTAGCTGTTAAGCATCAGTAAAATCGACTGTTTAGAGTTTCCCCTTTTCTTTCAAAGAACTGAACACAGACAGTATGATGACAGGTTTCCCTCTATCACCATGTCAGGCTCTTCTAGGTGAAAGATCTGAAACTCTTGGATTTACTATACATTACCATGCTGTGGACTAGAATCTATCTTTTCAATTTGACTACAGTGTTTCACAGTACCGTGTTTTGCTTGAAATTGTTAACTACATGCTAATATTTTTATTGCAATGAGTGGGAGATACTTAATAGTACATTAGCCAATAAGATTTACCATATTCTGATACAATTCTAAACTATGTGAAGAATATGGAAGACTAACAACAACAGATAAACTGTTGAATTTTATGAATTTCCTTGCTTAAACAGCAGTTACATTATAAAAGATTATTTTGAAAAGCTGCATATCCATCACAATTAGGGAAGAAAAGTCAATCAAGGGCATCCATATAGGGTCAGAAGAGATTAAACTTTCACTTTT
>NW_003852475.1:5381818-5395351 GCF_000181295.1 Otolemur garnettii | reverse complement strand
TTCTATGGTCTATCGATTTCATTCATCGAATCGTTGAGACCAAGAGCCTGGAAATCCAGTGTTAAAAATCCGGTATCAATGGGATAGACAATAAGGAGTTTCTGCTCCAGCAGGAAGAGCCGTTAGGGTCAGGCAGCAAGTAATTGGCATAGGGAGATGAGGTAAGCAGGCCACTCCCTGTGCTTGGGAAGGAGTTGTAACATTAAGAGCAGGAAGGGGCTTTCTGGGGAAGGGGCTTTTCTGGAGGAATTACCTAACAAACAAAGTTGAATTCTTCAAAATAATATAGACTTTTTAATAATTTTTAAAAAGATACAGCTATAGCAATCATTATTTTTAACATTTGCACTTTATTGAGGTGCTCTAACAAATATTGCTGTGTTCAAATCTGTGAACCTCAAAGACAACACATGGTTATCATGGCTAATATTTTGGGCTAGGGGAAAATATGATGAATAGTAGTCATGGCTTTTCAGATGATATACCTTTGAGAAGGGACAGAAAGGTGCTTCAAGGAGGGTGGAAGGAAAACTCGTTCTGCTGAACCAGTTAGTCTGGAGGCCCAGAAGAATATGCATATAAGGTAACCTAGGTAACAAGTGACCAACAGAAAGAGACAATCAATGACCAATAGAAAAGGGCAATACTTCCTGGAGGCACAGAGGCCAGTGAAAGAGTTACAACCAATTTCAGAGAGGGCATTTATACTCCTGCAGGCCGTTATGTGTGTCTCTTTCATCTCTCCATCTTGAGAGGGACCCACTCCCACCTTTCTTTGGAAGTGCTCTTTCTCTTTGTTCTTCCTAAATAAAAATTTTCATTGTTACACTGAAACTTGTGTAGGTTACTTTTGCTTTCATTTTTGCTTTCAATTACCACCATGCCTCAGCTGAAATTTCTAGCTCAGTCAAGTAATCAGAAAAAGTCAACTCGATTTTGGGAACTGGTACCCCCAAACCCCAACACCTTCTTTGGCCCAAGATCATTATAGTGAAGAACTTGACTTGGCATAGAAGTCAGGCAGCCTTCAGAGGCTCCCTCTGAGGACCTGCAGGTAATGATGAAGCACCTCATGAGAGAACCATCAGCATTACCTCCCCAGAACCAGAACCATCTTGCCTCCCATCTAGCCCAACAGAATTCAAACAGGTCACAGACTCTTATTCTAGCTTTCTGATATATTTCTTATCCCAGGAACAAAGACACGAGCACATCTTTCAGACTACCAGGCAACAGCCAACATTGGCCTCTCTACTAAATACTGATTGTCAACTAATTATATAAGATACCTTTCATCTAGAATTTTATTTAACATCTATAATAATAAAAAGTTGACATATAATGCCACATTTTTAGAAAAAGTAAATTTCTTAATCCTTCTCTGAGTTGACACTTGCATGATCTAAGGAAGCTTCATGTCTCAAAGAGTAACCAGCCTGATCCTGAAGAAACTGATGGCCTACCTCTCTCTGCAGAGATGGGTTCCTTCCTGGAATCTTAGTATATAATGATTATGTAATCTTATATAATATCCTATTTTTATAAATGAGAAAATCAAGGCCAAGAGTGGTTGGTCTTATCCAAGATCAACATACCGTATAAAAATCAACCTAAAATTCCCTGCCTTGATGCTTATTTCATTCATTTACACTACCTCTAGTCAAATGAAAAGATAATAAAATCCTTGCTCAATCCTGTCACAGCTCAATCCCTCCTATATTTCACATTCAATTAATTCTATAATGAGGATGTTCCTCTTCATAAAATGGGCATTTCTGCTCCTTCCCAAATAGTTGACAAAAACTGTTGTGGAGCCTGAATCATTTACTTCTATCAGACAGTCATTATTAGCATGTGTTCAGCCATGAAGAAAAAAACATACAGGGCTTTTTGTCATAAGCAGTTGAAATAAACATTCTTCTTAAAATGAAAGGCTTTATAAAAAAAAGAAAAAAAAAATGAAAGGCTTTGTAGACTATGTAGTACGTTAAATAATTACATTAATTAATAACAGTATAATACTAATTTAATTCTAGCTCTGTTACAAAATAAAAGAGAAAAAAGTTTTCTAGCAGAGATATGATGTACATATGAAAAAGAATGAAGCTTCCTGAAAATTCTGATCCCTGTATACATGGTCTCATACATGCCTCATCAAGGGCAAGGAGGTGCTGAAATACAGCCTGTTCTCTTCTTATAAAGCTTTTCCCTCTAGTTCAGTGGTACTCAACCTTCCTAATGCCACAGCCCTTTAATACAGTTCCTGTGGGTTGTGACCCACAGGTTGAGAACTGCTATTCTAGTTTATGCCGAAAAGGCATCTCTTCCTAGTATTTCCCCGAGCAGGGAGACTTTTTCTACTTTACATGATGACTCTGTTCCTGCTGCCTATGGTCCTGCCCACGTTCAATCTTAAAGAACAAGTGCTGTAGAGTCAGGTTGGTTTAAAATTTCTATCTTAAACTAAGAAGGTATCTCTAGCCATATATTCCTGTGAATTGTCTTAAAGTTAATTTAAAACTTTGAAAAGAAAAACAGGAGGTATATGAGAAATATATTTTATATTTATATATACATATGCCATATATATGAGACTGTACATATGTGTGTATAAATCCAGGTGACTAGTCAAAAAAAATATCATCCCACACTAATTTAGTACATGGAAGTTAATCAGTAATAGATTCTTATGGTCTGAGATTAACCAATGTAGTTTTTTAGAACAAGACACTAAGATACAAAATGAAAAAGGAATAGTGATACTGAGGACCAGGTTAATAGAGGAAAGGTCAGAAAGTTAAATTTATTTGTTAATGATACCAAAGTTCAAAAATTTAAATAGAAACAGTGTGAAAGTGCCCCCCTTAGGCCACTTAGGTCTTAAGTGCAATATAATTTTAAAATGAAAAAGTACATTCTTCCTAAGAGGAAATATTCTGAGAATAGAAAGTACCTCCTTAACACAGATGGCTGCCAAAGAAATCTTGCCAGCTGAGCTCTAATTGGTTATTAAATCCCCTCTTTCACCTCACTGCTATTCCTCAAAGGCAAAGCAGTTATTAATGACCAGCCTTTTCTCTAGCCACTGTGATAAAGTCCCAGAAGAGATCACATGGCCCCCCATCTTGGGGAGTTTATAATTTGACTGGAGTAATTACATTTACATACAAAAGTCAGAGAGTCTAAAAATCCAGGTATGTGATTAAATATTCCCACGTATAGTGCCAGTTATACATGAGGTAAATATTCACAGAAGAAGATGATCAAAGACATGGTGAGAAAAATCTGAAAAATCCTGGAATAACCTGGACATAACTGTGAATTATGCAATGCCTTCTTACTTTTTTTCTAGTGGCTCATTATTTTAAGGTCCCAGGTATGCAGTATCCTCTTGCTGCCTTAGGATGCTAGATTTTTTTTTCTAAAAAAATGCAAGTCTAATTCAAAATTGAGATATCTGTTAAAGTAACTTACCACATGAACAGATAGAGGGAGGAAACTCAAAAATTCATCTCCACCATTCTGTATGTAGTGTGCATACACACATATATCACACCCCACACCCATAAATTTCATGGCTATTAGTAATCAAACACCTAAATCTTTAAAACAGAAATGGATAGAAAAGACAAAATTACTTAATAAATGCCATCGAACATAAATCACACCAAATCATATTTAGAGCTGAAAAAAATCTAAATATTTAAGTCACAAACAAGTCAAGGATACCAGCTAAGATGTTATGGCCTAATATTGTACTATACTTTCTGCCTAGGAAATGACATTTATTTACATATTTTATTTTTTTCGAGACAGAGTCTAAGGCTGTTGCCATGAGTAGAGTGCCATGGTGTCACAGCTTACAGGAACCTCAAACTCCTGCGCTTAAGAGATTTTCTTGCCTCAGCCTCCCAAGTAGCTAGAACTACAGGCTCCCACCACAAACCCCAGCTTTTTTTTGGTTGTAGCTATCATTGGTATTTGGCAGGCTCTGGGCTAGTTCAAACCCGCTAGCCTCAGTGTATGTGGTCAGCACCCTAACCACTGGCCTATGGGCACTGAGCAGGAAATGACATTTAAAAAGACTTAAAAGTAAGAAACGATAAACTTTAATGTTTATATATAATTATTGACTAGAAAATTTTAGAACACCAAACTTATGAGTAAGATAGCATGATAGACAGGGTTTTAGGCACTGTCTTATTTCTCAGGGTATTCCTGCTACAGTTTGAATGTTTGCCCCCTCTAAAACTCAAGTTGAAATTTAATTGCCATTGTGACAGTATTAGGAATTGGGTACATGATGGCATTAATTTACTCTCTATTTTTCTGATTGGTCTTGTTACTGTGTTTTTTATTAAGTCATAAACACATAGATCATGTATACATTAATGCATTTAGGGAGTACAATGTGCTAATTTCATATGCAATTTGGAATGCTTACATCAAACTAGTTAATATGTTGTGTCCCTAGTCTACCACTAGGCTGTAGTGATGCTTAGAGAGATAGGCCATCGTATGCCACTCAACTAAATCCTGGACCCTATCCTCCACCAACACGTTCCTGAATTATCTGGCCCTGGTCAGGGGCCAACTCTCAGACTCCCCTCCTACCCCTCCCCTGTCTCACACTCATCCATGTGAGAAGTTCTTTGCTGTTTTGTAGAAATTTCCAAGCACACTTGCCTTAGGACTTTGCATTTGTATTCTTTCTCTGCCTACAACATTCCTGTCTCAGAGAACAAAAATTTCACTCTCTTACTTCACTTAAGTCTTTCCTCAAATATCACCACCTGAGAAAAAAACTTATTTGGCTTCTCTTTATGAAGTGGTATATTCGCTCTCTCATTCTTTTATTAATAGCTAATCTTTTAGCCTGCTTTTTCTTCCTAGAATTTATCAACTGTAGATAATTATTTTTTGTTAATAATCCCTTTTCTCTCTTTTCATGTCAGAATGTAGACACAACAAAAGACACTGTGACTGCTTTATTTATGGCTATATTACAAGTATCTAAAACAGTTTCTAGCATACAGTGGAAGCTCAATAAATATTTGTTGGATGAATAAATTCTCACTAATGATCTTGGAAATAAACTTTCAACTGTGAGACTCCAAATCCTTATCAAGTTGGCAAAAACAAGAACAATAAATAAAAAAATGAAGAAACTGGCATGCTTAGACATTGTTAATGAAATTTAAATTGCACAGCATTTTTGGAAGAAATTGTAGTATAGTTAAAATTTGAAGTATGCTAATCTAATGATTCCACTTCAAGGAATCATATTAAAATGTTGTCATTTAAACAAAGGTATAGAACAATGTTCACCTTAACACTATGTGAGGACAATGTATTGCTCTCCTAAACATTGTTTGTTATAAGAAAAAAATTCCTAAATTGATTACATTTATTAAAATCACCTATAGTATGGATATTAAGCAATTGTTATAATGAGGAATATATGAACAATCAAGTGACAAAGGAACATTGTAGAAAAATATGCTGTGTGGATATTTAGATATAATTATGTGTGGGGGGTATGGTATACACACAAAATTAGACCAGAAAATATGCCAGTTCATATACAACAACTATATAACAATTATTATAACAATTCATTTTAATAATGATCCCTGAGATTCTTGGGGAAGGGTTTAATCTTTTTTTAATTTTTCCACTACATATTCTTTATATAAATTTTTGTAATAACATTTATGAACAAAAACCAATTAAAGAAAATAAAAACTAGATAGATGATAGTCTCATTAAACTAATTCAGATCACTGACATAAAATTATCATATAGTACTTGACATAATGTGTTACTTTTTCACTGAGCATACTTACATTTAAAGATAGTTTTTCTTAAGCCAAAGCAATAAATTTCCAGTGGCATAATCTCACTCACCAAGAGTATTTCTACTACTGTGAAGGGCCTCCTAGAGCATCTCACAAAGGATCGTGAAGATGAATGCAATAGCTGGATAGTCTGAAAGAATCAAATTCACCTGCCATCTAAATATTCTGGCTCAATGCCTAACAAACTACTTCCAGCCTTGGTGTAGAGCAAGTGTCTTCAAACTTTCTAAACAGGGGGCCAGTTCACTATCCCTTAGACTGTTGAAGGGCCAGACTGCGGGGCCAGGATGAGTTGGCTGCTAAGCAGGACAGGCAGTGGCAGCAAAAACACCCGGTGGGCGGATAAATGTCCTTGGTGGGCCGCATGTGGCCTGTGGGTCATAGTTTGAGAACCCCTGGTGTGGAGAGTTTACAATTCCAGAATTCTAGAATTCAAATGATTAAAAATAGAAAGAAAACATCTTCCTCTTTCTCCTTAATCTTCTTAATTCCTATTTTGATTGTGAGTTTCCTTGGTCCCATCACAGCACTGGCCAGTTGACTAGATTCACATCCATATCATACAGCCTCTGTACTACATCCAAATTGCTTAATAAATGTGTTCCTTTAGATACAGAATAGCAGTTCTTCTCATTGTTTACTCACTTTGTTCAGAGATGAAATTTCTTAGCAGAACAATTTATCAGATGTTCTGCTAAGAGATTGGGCATGACTAAGTGTAATCTTTTTAATATGAGTTGAAAATAATTTCATGCATATACTCTGGTGACCCACAGACCTCCATAACATGTCCACACAGTAGAGGCTGTATATTAACAGAGCAGTTAAGACTCCTTGAATAATTATAGCATATACTCCAAGCTGACAGTGAAATGAAGGATAACAAAAAAGACCAATACAATGTTGAAAAATGGAATAGATGGATGAAGGAATGGTAAAAGAACAGGAAAAACCCCAAATAGTGGAAGATGTGCTCAGTAATGCACAGGAGTGAATACTTGGGGACAGTTTAGGAAATTACATACTTTAGAATAAAACTGGAAATATAACAAAAGGAGGTAAATGGAATATTGTAAATAACACCAAGACTTGCAGGTATATCTACAAATATGTAAACATTGAAAAGTTACTGTAAAAATGTAGTTTGTGATCTTATGGAACCCCCATCATATATGTGGTCCATTGTTGACTTAAACTTGCTTTGCAGTATACAACCACATATACTATACAATAGCATTTGTATAATGTCCTAGAACAAGATAAATGAACCTAAGGTAATAGAAAAATAGATGAATGGTTATTTCTGGAGAGGAATGGAAGAGAAATAGGACAACTGGAAAGGGGCAGAAGGAAGCTTTCTGAGGTACAGAAATATTTGTGTCTTGGCTTGCACCCAACAAAATGTTTACTTATCATATGAACATTTTTATGTTTGTATGGTACACTTCATCAAAAAAATCACAGAGATACTAAGGTAATAAGGTAGAAATTAAGACTTCATGCAAATACTTAATGAAAATTCCATTTAACTAAAAGCAGAACTTCTAGAAAATTCTACTGATGGTAGATATATACTTGAAATTATAGAGAAAGCAGGGAAAGGAGCTGTTATCATAAAATAAATTCTAGCAAATTCAAGTTATTTGTCAATAGCATAGACATGGTGGGAGTTTTAGCAGAAAGCAACTTGCGTGAGATTAACAGAGATACTGCCCCACAGTGCCATTTAGTGGCAATATGTAGCCACTGATTTTCTACCCCTCAAATTTTGATTTGCTTAATGTAGTATAGCTGACATAAAAAGAACTGAACTGCCCTAGAAAAAAAAAGAAGAAATTTTTGAGTTTAAAGGAGAAACGAATATGTGTATAAAGAGGCCAACAGAAAATGAGAGTTGGAGGATGAAGAACAGCGTCTAATGGCCTGGTGAGGAACGCTATTAAGGTTTAAAAGCCCTTTAGGGTTTTTGACAAATGTAGAGAATTGTGATAGCCTTGCACCCTCAACTAGAAATGCAAGTTCCAAAAGAGAGAAAAAAACAATGGCTGTATCTCTTAACAAGGATTTTAAGGTATAGGCTCCCCCTAAAAGGAATTTTGTCACCAGTTTGCATGAGTACCAAAGTAGATTCAATGGAAGGAGGTTCCCATGAGTTGCACAGGGAGCTCTTTAATGAGCATGTCCTTTAAGGAACTGCACATACTTCCAAAGAGGAAGACAGAGCCAAGAGCATACATTAATGGCTTGGGAATGGAATTATAATCCTATTACAAGAGCTAAAGCTTAGAATAAGTTTGGCCTAGAAAAATATTAATGAAAGAGAGGGGACCAGGCACTTTACAAGTGTATGGTAATAAAAATCAGTAAAAAGACTAGATTACCCCTCAGCTCGAGTAAACAGAATAATGAGATCTAAGGGCAAGAACGGCAACAATAAATTTAAAAGTTAACATTTATTGATTATTTTTAATGGGAAGGTGCTACACTAAGCATTTTATGTTTACTATTATACATGATGGTTACAACAGTCTTGTGAGGCCAATACTATTAGCCTTACTTTAGGCTCAGAAGAATCTGAGGTTAAAGAACGATGTATCTCTGTCTAGATCACACAGCCAGCAGAGAGGATAGCCAGAGTCTGCAGGCAGCATTCTGGGCCCAGAACCTGCCCTCTTAGGCACCAGAAATTTGCCTTTTAAACTCTCCTTGTTGCTATTACTGAAATTCTGTTATACATCTGAAAAGGGTAGAAACAACTCGGCTAAGAGGAAATCAAAATTCAAAGTAAGCAAATTGATCATGTAGGTACTCAAAATAAAATTGAGTCTCTTGCTCCAGATAAATTACAGCCCAGAACAGAGAGGGAATTGTATAACCAATACCTCAGCCACTGTTGACATAGGAAAGGAGGCACACAAAGTGCTGTTTCCCTTTGATATATAAACAAAATTAGTCCTCATCCCTTGCAGCTGTGGAAGTCTGGCCACTGGGTTGTATTTGGAGACCACCCCTGGGTGCCAACATGTGGCCCAAGGAACTTCTAATCTTTTCCACCCTTTGGAAGCTGACCCAGCTGACACTTGGCCCACTCAGTTTGCCAACAGAGTACCCTTTGCCTTCCCACTCACCTAAATTCCTGTCAACCCAAGGCTACTGCTGCTATGCTGTAGCAGGGAGTTACTGTTCTAAATGCTTAAGGCTACAGTAAGAAACAACATCACATGAAAATAAATTTAAAACTCAGTGTCATAAAGTATCACAAGAATGGAAAAGCAAGCATCCATCATGAAACTAGTAGATGAACAACTACACATCCACAAGAGAGAAAAACACAATTAAATTCAAAAAAGAGGGGGGAGGGAGGAGGAAGTGGGAGGAAGGAAGGGATGTGGTGTGCTCTCATCTAATAGGCACAATGTAAGGGGATATGAGTACGCTTCCTGGGTGAAGGACTCATCTACAACTTGGACTTTATCTAACTAACACAAATAATAAAACCTAATCACAATCAAAAATGAAATAAAACAAAACAAAAAATTCATTATCAGGAATGTCAACTTGCTTTTATTGGAGGGCCCTCTGCTTGGAGCAATAGACCACTATGTGGGCCCCCGAGTCAGGTTCTAGATCTGAATCTTGGGCCTACCCTTGTGAATTCCACCAGTCACTGACAGCTCCAAGACTCCACTCTCTTCCTGTGTATAATAGGAATAATAACGCTGCTTAAACTTGACTAGAAAGTTGTAAGGACCTTATGAGGTAAGTCACTGAAACACTGATACAGCGCTTACATCTCATAGTAGTGCCTCAAACAAAGTGAGCACTCAGCAAATATTAGTTATTTGTGTTATTTTCAGGTTTGGAGACATCTGTATATCCAGACCCAGAGCTGTACTGTCCAATGTGGTAGTCCAGGGCAATTGAACCACACACAGCTATTGAGCACTTGAAATGTGGCTAATCTAATATGAGATGAGCCATAAGTTAAAAATATACACAAATACCAAGTACTTAATTCCAAAAAGAAATGTTATCAACTATTTTTACATTGATTGAATCATGAAAAGATAGCATATTGGATATATTGGATTAAATAAAATCCATTTCTATCTTTTCACCTATTTCTATCTTTTTTCTTTTGGTATGTTTAATGTGAAAACTTAAAAGTACTTATGTAGTTCACATGTGTGACTCACATTCTTTTTCTACTGGAAAATGCTACTCAAAATGTGGTCCATGGAATGAAAATGTAGCATCTACAGGGAACTTGTTGGAAATGCAGAACTCTGACACCACCCCAGACTCAGGGACTCAAAATATGAATTTTCAAAGATTCTCCATTAATTTTATTGCTTATTAAAACATGAGAACCACTATTCAAGAAGAAAAACCAGTTTGCCTCTGCCTGTCAGAGGTGAAATTCCCTTTTATTCTCCTGGATAGAGAAGTTTAGATTCTAATTGCTCAATTTCCTTTCTCAGAGTCTGCATAAATGGAAAGGCCATTAACAATTCCACTCTCGGGTGGCACCTGTGGCTCAAAGGAGTAGGGCACCGGCCCCATATGCCAGAGGGTGGTGGGTTCAAACCCAGCGCCAGCCAAAAACTGAAAAAAAAAAAAAAAACAATTCCACTCCACAACCTCACTCAAAGGAACTCTATCCCTTCAGGCAACTATAAAATAGACTATTTGGAAACTCTACTACTTAATAAAGACTTTTGGTAGAGAGAGAAAATGAACTAATTTTGAACAATTATTCAAAAATGGCAAGAGGATGGATTCCATAGCATAATCAATGTGATAATAACCGCTGGAAAAATTCAATAGAGTATTTTTAATAGATAATAAACACACAAAAAGAAAATCATACTTCATTATGAGATTATTAGAGTTCAGTAATCATCCTGTATGGTAAAAGAATATGAAAATATGATCCATGAGAAAAAAGTAGAAGGCCATAAATGTTTGGTGTAAAGAGAAAATATATTCCTTAATCACTTCCAGGAGCCTTGTGGTTGAGACCCTGGGGTTTTCCAAATATAAGATCATATCAACTGCAAAAAGGGAGAGTTTGACCTCTTCTCTGCCCATCTGAATACTCTTGATACCCTTCTCTTGCCTAACTGCATTGACTAAAAGTTCCAGCACTATTTTGAATAGCTGTGGCAATAGTGGACATCCCTGTCCAGTTCTAATTCTGAGTGAAAATTCTTTCAGTTTTACTCCATTCAAAAATATTGGCTATGGGTTTGCTGAAGACGGCCTCTGTAGAGTCTTAGAATATGAAATCAATGTCCACAAATCAGTACCTTCATATATGCCAATAATAGTCAAGCTGAGAATGAAATCAAGGCACAATACCCTTCACAATACCATCAAAGAAAATGAAATACCTAGGATTATCCCTAACAAAGGGTGTGCAGGCTCTCTACAGAGAAAACTACAAAACCCTGATGAAAGAAATAGCTGAAGACATGAGTAAATGGAAGAACACACCATGCTCAGGCTGGGAAGAATCAACACTGTTAAATGTTTATACTACCCAAAGTGATCTATAGATTCGATGCAATTCCCATCAAAGTACCAATGTTATACTTTGAAGAACTTCAATGAACAGTACTTAGTTTTATATAGAACCAGAACAAAAATATGAATATCCAGTGCAATTTTAAGAAATAAAAACAAATCTGGAGGCATCAATTTATCAGACTTCAGGTTATACTACAAATCTACAGTGATCAAAACTGCTTGGTACTGGCACTAAAACAGAGTTATACATCCATGGAATAGAAAAGAGAACCTAGAGATGAACCCAGCTATGTATCATCATCTGATGTTCAATAAGACAAACAAAAGCGCATACTGGAGAAAAGGAACTCCTATGTAATAAATGGTGCTAGAAGAACTGATTATCCACATATAGAAGACCAAAAGTGGACCCACATTTCTCACCACTGACAAAAATTGAATCTCACTGGATAAAATATTTAAATTTAAGACACAAAACAATAAAAATCCTAGAAGAATGTGTGGAGAAATCTTGATGCTATCAGCCTGGGAAAAAAATTTATGAAGAAAAACCCCTTGGCAATTGCAGCAATACCTAAAATAAAATAGCAGGATTAATGAAGCTAAAAAGTTTTTCCACAGCTAAGTATACAAAAATTAAAGCATACAGACAATCTGCAGAATAGAAGAAGATATTTGCACGGTATGAGTCTGACAAAGGACACAAGAACTCACACTAATCAGTAAGAAAAGAGCAAATAATCCCATTTATAAGTGGGCAAGACTTGAATAGAACCTTCTCTGAAGAAGACATATCAATGGCTAACAAATACATGAAAAAATATTCATCATCCCTAATTATCAGAGAAATTCAAATCAAAACCACTTGAGATATCACCTAACCCCAGCAAGAATAGTAGTCCACATCAAGAAGTCCCATCATAAATAAAACTCAGTTTAGCTGGATACAGGATCTAGGATTGAAAGTTATTTTGTATTAGGAGATTAAAAGTCAATGACCAACCTCTTCTAGCTTGAAAGATTTCAGCAGAGAGATCTGTAGTCATTCTAATATTCTTCCCCTTATAGGTTATGGTTTTCTTATGTTTGGCTGCTTTCAGAATTTTCTCCTTCATATTAACTTTAGTGAAGTTAATTATGATGTGCCTGGGGGATGTCTTATTCAGGTTGAGTCATGCTGGGGTTCTGAAAAGGTCTGCTATCTCAAATAGCCAAGAAATTACTCAGAAATAAAAACAAACCAGGAGGAATCATGCTACCAGACATCAGCTATACTATAAATCGATAGTGATCAAAACAGCATGGTACTGGCACAAAAACAGAGAGGTAAATGTATGGAGCAGAATAGAGAATCAAGAGATGAACCCAGCTACTTACTGTTATTTGATCTTTGACAAGCCAATTAAAAAAATTCAGTGGGGAAAAGATTCCCTATTTAACAAATGGTACTGGATAAACTGGCTTGCCACCTGTAGAAGACTGAAACTGGACCCACATCTCTCACCATTAACTAAGATAGACTCTCACTGGATTAAAGATTTAAACTTAAGATATGAAACTATAAAAATACTAGAGGAAAATGCAGGGAAAACTCTTGAAGAAATAGGCCTGGACAAATATTTTATGAGGAGGACCCCCCAGGCAATTGAAGCAACATCAAAAATACACTACTGGGCCCTGATCAAACTAAAAAGCTTCTGCACAGCCAAGAACACAGTAAGAGAAGCAAGCAGACACTCCTCAGAATGGGAGAAGATATTTGCAGGTTATGTCTCCAACAAAGGCTTAATAACCATAGTCCACAGAGAACTTGAACATATTAGCAAGAAAATAACAAGTGATCCCATCTCAGGGTGGGCAAAGGACTTTAAGAGAAACTTCTCTGAAGAAGACAGGCACACAGCCTACAGACATACGAAAAAATGCTCATCATGCTTAATCATCAGAGAAATGCAAATCAAAACTACTTTGAGATATCATCTAACTCCAGTAAGATCAGCCCATATCACAAAATCCCCAAATCAGAGATGTTGGCATGGATGTGGAGAAAAGGGAAAAAATACTTCTACAATGCTAGTGGGAATGCAAACTAATACATTCCTTTTGGAAAGATGTTTGGAGAACACTTAGAGAACTAAAAATAGAC
>NW_003852475.1:5349687-5381269 GCF_000181295.1 Otolemur garnettii | reverse complement strand
AAAAAAAAAAAAAAAAAAAAAAAGAAAGAAAAGAAAGAAAGAAAAAAGTCCCGAAGTTTCAGATCCTGGCATGGATGCAGAGAAAAGGGAACATAAGCATCACTCTTGGGATTGAAAACTAATACAGCCTCTTTGGAAAGAAGTATGGAGAATACTCAAGGAGCTAAAAATAGGCCTTCCATTTGATCCCACAATCCCATTCCTAGGTATTTACCCAGAAAAAGAAAAAAAAAATCACATTATCATAAGGACATTTGCTCCAGAATGTTTATAACAGCTCAATTCACAATTACAAAGATGTAGAAATAACCTAAGTGCCTATCAAGCCATGAATGGATAAACTGTGGTATATGTATACAATGGAATACTATTCAGACATAAAGAAAGATGGATACTTCAATTCTTTTGTATTTTACCCAGAAGAATTTGGAAAACAACCTTCTAAGTAAAGTATCACAAGAATAGAATAGCAAACATCTAACATATTCAATATTAATATGAAATTATTAAATGAACAACTACACATCCACACAAAAGGAAAATAGAAGTATATTTGAGTGGGAAAGAGGGGGGAGGAGGAAGGCACGGAGAGAGGGGAGGAGACAGAGGGATTGGTAAACTGTCATCTAATGTGCACAATGTAAGGGTATACAGTACGCCCCCCCCAGATGAAGGGCTCAACTACAACTTCAAGTTTACCTTAGAACTTCAAACAATGTCACCTAATCATTTGTACCCTCACAATATTCTAAAATTTAAAAGAAATAGCAGAACCCCACAGAGGGCTCTGAATAGCTACCCATCACCCCCAAGAGAACCTCTGGAGCCACAGTTTTACAGTTAGATATCTCATCTGATCCTCAGTAGTCTCTAGCATGGATATCACTGGAGAATTTCAGCCTTTCTGATATAAGGAGTTGGGGATTGTGAGCACTGACATAGGGTGTTGAAGCCAGTCTGTACATACTAAGATGTTGGCTTTACATAATCTATAACTATCTTGGTCATAATATTAAAAATTGTTTTTTGAAGAGAAAATATAAAATCTAAAGTGTGGATGTATTTACATTTTGAAGGATTTTTATAGGAAAAAATAGATAAATTTTATGTGGCTTATAAGCACATAACTGAGAAATAAGTGAACATCTTCAAAAGGCAATTCATTATAAGGTAAAAGTCTGTGTAATAATTGCAGCTTTGCAGAGTAATGACTTGCTTATCACTGACATGCAAGTGAAGCCACACTTTAGAACTCTCCAAAAGGAAATCACTTTGTCTGAGAGTAGTGAAAATAACAGTAGTGATCACAACAGCACTGCTAAGGCTAAACCTTGACTTCTACTTTACCCCCATAGAGAAGAAATGGGCTACTCTGGAATTGAAAGTCACTTAAAATCTTAGTGGGCACAGTTAATAAATACATTGATATTATGTAATATGAACATGAATGAGAAAGTTTCCATTACTGTGGAAAAGTTCTACTCCTTTACTCTCCTGTTAAAAGCAAACATTCTCTAAAACAATTACATGTATATGGCATCTTTAGAAAGGAGGTGGGGTTGGGGGGAAAGTGGGGATTTTAGTAACTATGGAGATTAAATGATAAAGCAGTACAGCCCTTTGGACAACTGGGGTTAGGCTACATTCATCATTAAAACATAAAAACATTCATTATTCAAACAAATTAGCCATGCATTACGTGTCTGTTCAGTGACTGTCCCATTCCAGATCCTCCAAATCTACCTTGTCTGCCCGTAACCCAGATGAGTTAGGATCAGCATCCATCTGCCAGTCCTCTATACCAACCCCTCTCTCCTCCTTTTGCTCCCCAGTGCAGCCTTCCCCAACTACACCATGTGGCTCCTTGCTATAGTTCTAAAAGACACATTTTTCCTGGCTTTGATAATCCTTTAGATAAACAACCAGACATATTCTGATACCTGTCTCCTTATACCAAATATAATGGTACTTGATAAAAAAAACTCTTTTACTTCCTAAATACTCACTCATATTTGAAAACTGTGGTGAAGTATTCAGAAATAGATCTATTTCATCAGCTAAGATCCCCTCTGACACCTTGTAACATAAATGGTCAAAATGTAGGTAAAATGTTTATAATTATAAATGGTATAAGGAAACCCCTATGTAAAACTGAGTCAAAAAGTATTGTGTAATACTCAAAATAGGATTTAAAAAATAAGAAATAAAGCTCCTTTAAAAAGTCTTATGTCTGACAGAAAAAGAAAGTTATGTTGACTACACCAATTACACTCTATGGAGTTTTCCCCTCCACTGAGGAGGAAAAAGAAATCAGGAGAAAAGTTTTAACATGCCACTATGTCTTTTAAGCTTTAATTTTACCTCATGCAATTTGGAAGCTGAGTAAAAAATAATTATTTATCCTTATAAAAGTTTACACGTTTTCAAGGATCTTTGACAAAGAATTATCACAATAGGAGTTTTCTGCAGGGCCATGATGAAAAGCCATGTGGCTTACATGAGATTTAACCACCAACAAGGAAATAAAAATGCAGAAAGTCTAGTGTTAGCAAGTCATTAAAAGCTTTGATGCTAAGCTACAAACTCCATACTGAGCCCTGCCTCCTAGTCATTTTCTCTGGGGATAAGTTCTTAAAGGAACTAAGTGATTCCTAGGGCTGCCTTCCAACCCTACAACTGGAATAGTTACCAAATATAGCTGGGAAGAAATTAGACTAGCAAGAAAATTAGTGTAGGGAAAAAAGTCAGTATAGTTCAGCTGGGGTTATACATGTTTAGTAAGCACATTACCTTTCAGGCCTGAGAAACAGAGAAGTGGCCATGGTATTAGAAATTTAAGGCATGGACCTTAGGCCTGCAACTGACCAACAATGAGAATGTAGGCAAATTTCAACTACTCCAGGTCTCAATTTGTACATCTTCACATAAAAATATTGAATTATGTCAATCTTTCCTAACCTCATCTGTTGTATTATATAAATTTTCTAATTTCCAGGCTGCAGATTAGATTTGCTGAATAAGATTTACTAGGAAAAGAGCCCAGAAAATAATATGTTTAGTAAATACCATAGGTAATTTGTTTCACAAGGGTTGTTGATAATTGCTCCTTATGCTTAAATTCCCCTCAGTTCTAAAATCTAATTTGTTTAAATCTAATTCAAAATAATAGTTTTTTTCATCTAAACAGATAAATGAAGAAAGATTAGTATCAATAATAACTAAATCAACAAATAATTACAGTTTATTTTATTGAAGTTATCAGTCTTCAAAATGACAGATATGGCTGAAACCTTCATCTGCACCATCATCTAGAAAAGGGTCTCATCATTTTGACAATATATATTAACTACCAAAAAAGAAAATTACAGGTATAGAATTTCTGAGAAACAAAGAACCTGCACTGTTCCCAATCCGGTCTAATCCAGTGAAAGAAAATAGTACAAACAGTAAGAAAAGAGAGTATCACAGTTACATAAATTTTCTTTAGAATGCATCTACCTTTATATCTAACTTCTCTATATTAATTAGTGCTTACTACACTAAAACTAGTGTTTAATACACCTATGAGATGACAATAAATACATTCTATGATCCCCACATTTAAAAATGACAAATTGAACCCAAAACTGAGTAACTCACCTACACAAAGTAGGTATCATCATGAGTGGTACAGACAGAATTACAATTCCATTCACCCAATTCTATGTTTCTTCCTTCTTAATTTTATTTTATCAGAAAGTAATGATAATTATCTCTACTTATATACATCTGAAAATTTCCATAATGAAAGCTTTTTGTAAGTGTCCAAATTGTTACCAGCAACAATATTTACAGTACAGCTGCTGTAAGTTAAGATACCTATTCTTTTCCCTTACAAGATTGGAACTAAATTGGGAGATGCAGCTGATATATTAAAATGCCAACCTCCTCAACATAGCTGGAAGATATTTAATACAAGCACACCTCTTTTATTGCACCTCACTCTATTGCACTTCTCAGGTATTATAGTTTCTACAAATTTAAGGTTTGTAGCAACCCTGTGTCAAACCAGTCTATCAGCACCATTTTTTCAATAGCATGTGCTCACTTCAACTCTGTGACATTTTGACAATTTCTGCAGTATTTCATACTTTTTATGTTATTGTTAGATCTTTTATGGTGATCTATGATCAGTGATCTTATATTACTTCATCTAATTTATCTAATTGTTTTAGGGAACACCAAACCACACCCACATAAAATGGCAAACTTAAAAATGTATGCATTCCTACTGCTCCACTCACTGACCATTTCCCAATTTCTATCCTTCTCCTGGGATCTCCATATGCCTTGAGAAACAATGATACTGAAATTATGCCAGTTAATAAGGCTACAAAGGCCTCTGAGTGTTCAATTGAAATGAAGAGTCGCATGCCTCTCACTTTAAATCAAAAGCTAGAAATGATTAGGCTTAGTGAAGAAGGCATGATGAAAGCCAATACAGGCTGAAAGCTAGGCCTCTGTGCCAAACAATTAGCCAAGTTGTGAAAGCAAAGGAAAAGTTCTTGAGGGAAATTAAAAGTGCTACTCCAGTGAACACATGAATGATAAGAATATAGAACAGCCTTATTCCTAATATGGAGAAAATTTCAATTGTCTGGATAGATCAAAATAGCCACAACATTCCCTTAAGCCAAAGCCTAACCCAGAGTATGGCCCCCAGTCTCTTCAATTCTATGAAGGCTGAGAAAGGGGAGGAAGCTACAGAAGAAAAGTTGAAAGGTGGGTGGAGAGTAGGGTGCAGGCCCCATATGCTGGAGGTGTCAGGTTCAAACCCAGACACGGCCAAAAAAAAAAAGAAGTTGAAAGCTATTGCAAATTGCTTCATAAGGTTTCAAGAAAGAAGCCATCTTCATAACCTAAAAATGCAAGATGACGCATCAAGTGCTGATATAGAAACTGCAACAAATTATCCAGAAGATCTAAGATCACTGATGAAGGTGGATGCAGTAAGCAAAGATTTCCAACACAGATGAGACAGCCTTATATTGAGAGACGATGTACCCAGGATTTTCCTGACTAGAGAATAGAAGTCATGCCTGGCTTTAAAATGTCAAAGGAGAGGCTGATCCTTTGTTAGGGGCCAATGCTGTTGTTGACTTTAAGTTGAAGCCAATGTTCATTTACCATTCTGAAAATCCTAGGGGCCTTTAAAAACCATGCTAAACTCCCCTACCTATGCTCTTTAAAGGGAAAACAACAAAGCTTGGATGGTAGCATATCTGTTTTCAGCATTGTTTACTGAATATTTTAAGTCAACTTTTTAGATCTACTATTCAGAAAAAGGGTCTTCTCAAAATACCACTGCTCATTGACAGTACACCCAAGAGCTTCAATAGAGATGTATGAGATTTATTTTGTTTTCATGCTTGCTAACACAATGTCCGTTCTGCAGCCCATAGATCCAGGAGTAACTTCAACTTTCAAGTCTTTTTAAAAAATACTTTGTGTAAGACTATAGCTGCCATAGATGGTGATTCCTCAGATGGATCTGAGAAAAGTAAATTAAAAACCTTCTGGAAAGGATTTACCATTCTAGTTGCCATTAAGAACATCTATAACGATGGAAGGAGGTCAAAATAGTAACTTAATAGCAGTCTGGAAGAAATGGATTCCAACCTTTGTGGATGACACTGAGGGCTTCAAGACTTCAGTGGAGGGTATAACTGCACATGTGATAGAAATAGAAATGGAAATAGAACTAAAATTAGAGCCTTTAATGTGTGACTGAATTGCTGCAATCTTGTAAGAAAACTTGAACAGCTGAGGAGTTGCTTCTTATGGATGAGCAAAGAAAGTGGTCTCTTGAGATGGAAGCTACCTCTGGTGAAGATACTGTGAACATTATTGTAATGACAACAAAGGATTGAGAATACACATATACTTAGTTGATAAAGCAGTGGCAGGATTTGAGAGTATTGACTCCAGTTTTAAAACAAGTTCAACTGTGGGTAAAATGCTATCACACACAGAGCATCATATACTACAGAGAAATCTTTTGTGAAAGGAAGAGTCCATTGATGTGCCAAACTTCAATTTTCTTAATCTATGAAATAGTCACCACCACTCCACCCTTTAGCAACCACCACCCTGGTCATTCACCAGCTATGAACACAGTGGTGTGATACTCCACCAGAAAAAAGATTAGAAGTCTCTAAAGGACCAGATAATCATTAGCATTTTTTAGCAATAGCTTATTCTGGAATTAAAGTATATAAATAGTTTTTTTTTAAAGATGTAAAACTTGATAGACTACAGGATACTGTGAACATAATTTTATGTGTACTGGGAAACCAAAAAAGGTATGCAGCTTGCTATTTTGAAATATTCACTTCATTGAGATGGTCTGGAGTTCAACCTATAATACCTTGAGATATGCCTGTATCAACTGGATATTACAGAGAATAAAGGGAATATGACCACAAGAAAAAAACAGGGTTACAGGAAACCATGCTGCCTGGACAACTTCTCCTTGGGAAAAAGCCAGAACAACAAAATTACTATTTAAAAAAAACTCATAATAATAGAAAATTATGCTTTATTTTACTCAGCATCTTCATGGTCTAAAATATTATGAAATAATTTTAATTTCCTAGAATCAAATATGTTCCATTTACTTCCTTTTGCTTAATTTTCAGGGATTAAAAAGAAAGATTTAGTTACTTTGAGATCTATAGGAGGTGATTCATCTCTAGATGCAAACTTTAAATAATACAGAGTTGACTTTCCAGAATATCAGTTCAGTTGGCCCCAAAACTACACCAACATCATTTTATTTCACACCTCAAGGATTTCTGCAGCAGAACCCAATCTGTTATATATTTGTCTCTCTATCCTTAATAAATTCTTACAGGATCCCACCTATCAATACCTCAGCACTTCTACGATATCCATTTGATTCAAGGAAATACAACTTTCCAAAAAGAGTATACTTACTATCCAAATAAAATAAATTTTTGCTTCTGTAGTCTGGCTGTAATAATTGTCTTCTGTGTATTAACACAAGAAGGCCATATCTAAAATCCTTCACATTGGATGCTGTTTTTAATCAAAGATGTGAGCATTTTATTATTTTATACAATAGAGACAGTAGTTCCTAATTTTATAACCCAAAAATCAGCAGATCACTCAGTATTGACAATTATTACAGTTACTTTTTTATGTTTGTTGAGAGACAAAACTCTGTGAGTCTATCATACTTCAACACATTTTGTGATGAAAGGTATTGACAACTTTCATCACAGATTATCTTTTCAAGGATGTTTGCATAGTAAATATAATATAGAGAGATATAATATCATTCCCTGGGCCCAAGATTGTGCATGTTTACTTACAAGCCCCTTTTAAGAGAATGGGGTTTCTAAAGCTCACTGTCCCTCTCTTGTCACTTAATCTACTATGTATTTGGCCTTCACGATGTTCTACTATTAGAATTAGGGCTCCTAAAACTAGTATAAATGGTGATACCTTGGCTATTGAGATTACTGTGGGCAATAAACTGCCCTTTGTCTCTGGTAAAGGTGTCTCACTGCTTCTGCCAGGAATGATGAAATGGTGGCAGGCTAGCATGTTAGCTCACAAGATGGCAATATCTTAGCCCCTTTACAATTCTTGAAATGTATGTATGTCAGTTATTCATATTTGAGCTTCCATATGGTTCTTCCTATGCTGGCTTTGTACAATTCCTTTAGAATTGTCAATTTCTTAACTCTTTGTATTCTAAGAAATCTTGGAGAGTTATTTCACAACTGACCATTTCAATTAAGTAGCTCTAAAAAATTCTTTGAAAAAATCAAAATCTTAGCCACATATTCTATTATACCTACCAAAAGCTTCACTATTCCACTTTTTCTTTATCAAATTGTTGCACCAAAATGCCTTTTAAATTGTAGTTTTTAGACTTCTTACATTAAAATCACGACAGATGTTTTGAATGGGATGCTGATATACAAATTCTTAGTACACTACCAAATCTGTTACCAGTCAACTCTGCATGCACACCACAACTGAAAAACTCACAAAGTAATATCTTGTTCTCAGTGGTTAACTAATCTCAAGCAGATGTTAACTGGTAAAGAAAATAAGAAATAACCCTCTCAACTATACCCCATATCACATGCAAGGCAGTGAAGTGTTGAGGCCAGTGCCTGGGTCATGCTTTAATGGCTCTTAACTGTGTTTATGGTTACTGCTTCCCAGAGAGAATAGATAACACAACCTTATTACCCCAAAAAACTTTCCTGTTGGTTCATATTCTAACTACCTAATTTTATAGACAAAGAAAGAGAAGTATTTTCATTTTACCAGAAACTTTAAAGGACATATTTCTTTGCTCTTCTAGGCTGGTTATAGTTTAACCTTGCATTTGATAAAAAAAAAAAAAAAAGCTTTCTAAACACCTGGAATATGACAGTCATCGTATTATACCCATGTAATTTTTTTGTGTGTTTCTCGCTCAGAATTGTCTTTGACTTCCTGAAATTTAGAATTGATTTGTTCATCTCTCTATCCCTACTGTTGGGCACAGTCCCCAGCCTATGAAAGGGCCTAAAAAAAGTGTGTGAATGCACATAAAAAAATATTTAGCGTCCAACATCCCCCCCGCAAAAAAAAGATAACTTGTGCTTATTGGTTACTTTCTATGTGTCATGAACTATGCTGTGAATTTTTCCTTTAAATAGGTGCACCTTATATAATCCAGAAAACTTTATCATTATCTCCATGTTATAGATGAGAAAATCAGAGGCTTAGAGAAGCTGTGTGACTTGACCAACATTATACAACTTAGAACCAGGGAAGGTGGTGCTCAACCTGGCAATCCCCACGTTGTCAGAGCCTACATTCTTAATTGCTAAGTTTATTGGATCTCTGTATTTGCCCTTCATATCACACCACATAATCTGTGTAGTTACAAGGACTACCTTCTTGTTTAATTTTAATAAACCTCAAATATTCATTTATTTCTCATAAGAAAGAAAAAGGACTTTGCTAAGTAGAATGACCCCAACCCTCCATAAAAAGTCCACATCTTACTCCCTTTGATTATGTTAGTTTGCCTGGCAATGAGGAATTAAGTTTGCAGATGGAATGAAAGTTGTTAATAACTTGACCTCCAGTTAAGAAGACAATCCTGTCTTGTATTATCTGGGTGGGCAAATATAATCTAAAGTGTCCTTACAAATGGAAGAGGTAAGTAGAAGAGTTATAGTCTGAAAAAGATTTCAAGATGCTGCAATATCGACTTTGAAGATGGAGGAAGATCTCATAAGCTAAAGAATAAGGGAAGCTGTAAAGCTTGGACAGGCAAGGAATAGATGCCCCCACCCCCACCCCTGAGTTTCCAGAAGGAACACAGCCTTGCCAACACCCTGACATTAGCCCAGGGAGACCCATTTCGAACATCTGCTCTCCATTAGTGTAAGGCAATGTTTTTCATCCTTTTTTTTTTTATCTCATGGTACATTTGAACCTATACTTAAATTACCACAGCACACTTAAATTATGTTGATCAAAAAGAGAGTGAAAAAAAGAATATACTTACTGTGCTTTGAACTTCTTCTGAAAATGATTTAAATGATCTTTAAAATTTTTTGCAGCACACCCAAGATCTTCCAATGGCACACTGGTTGAAAATAAATCACTGGTGTAAGGTAATGAATTTGTGTTGTTTTAAGCCATAAGTTAATGGCAAATTGTTACAATTGCAGTAGGGAAGCAATAAATGGGTATAATAGAAAATAATGTCTAGAGAAGAGATAGCTAGTTGCCCCTCAAAGATTTGTGTCTCAATGGCACACTGGTTGAAAATAAATCACTGGTGTAAGGTAATAAATTTGTGTTGTTTTAAGCCATAAGTTAATGGTAAATTGTTACAATTGCAGTAGGGAAGCAATAAATGGGTATAATAGAAAATAATGTCTAAAGAAGAGATAGCTAGCTGTCCCTCAAAGAATTGTGTCTCTTGTGAAATGTAAAATTTTAGCTAGAAAGTGGCTGCTCAGTCAGAAGACACATTTTGCAAGAACTATTAGCACCTCTAATGTCACTCCCCTGCATTGGAACTGGACCACAATGACTAGTCTCATCAATGAACTGTGGAATGTGTCAGTTCAGAGACAAGACATGCAAGGTCTCTGGCCCACGATCATCAGCTTTCTATTGCCTGAGTGATACAAGGCTAGCTTCTAACCACCAAGTGGAAACTCAGGCTCAAAAAAGTTAACTAACTTATCCAAGGCCATGAAGATTGGCTTGAGAAAGAGTATAAGGTAGAAGGGAGCAAGTTGGTGTAGGCAAGGGCCAGCTATACATGGCTTAATGTTAAGTTTAAACTCAGGGGAAATGACTAAAGTCATTTTGCATAAGAATAATATACTCAGATAATCTTTCTTGTAAGATTGCTTTGGCAGGAGCATGGAGAAGAAGACTAATAACAGCTAATAATTATTAACTATTTATTACATAAGGCTGTGTTCTAAGTGAGGTGTGTATGTGCATGTTCATTTAATCCTCACATCACTCCTATGAGGTAGGGATTAGGGATTATCATTATGTTCATTTGACAGATGAGGAAACTGAAGTCAAAAGACATTAATTTATATAAAATTACACAGCTTATAAGTGAATGACTGAGGATATGGACAGAGGTAGTCTGTCTGCAAAGCCCATGTGCTGAACCACACAAATTATGCCTCACTCTATTTTAAAGTGACACAAGTTGAAGAAGGGAAATCGTTTACGAAACTATCATCAGAGCCCACATGAGAAATAGTACTAGAAGTGGATGTAGACAGAAATAAATAAATAGAATGACCACATTACATTTGGAGGTAGAATTAACAGATTTGTTGATGGATTGAATGTGGGCAAAGTGGTAAATAACAGTGAATTGTACAGAACTCTTCCTAGGTTTCTAGCATAAGCACTTGGCAGAAAGGTGATTTCCTGAATTTTAAAACAGAGGAGAAGCCTCCAATTTGTGTATGGGGAAGTGATGCAGAATCTAATATAAGGAAAAGTAAAATGGAAATCCCAATAGATTATTCAAACAGCAATAGCAATCCCCAGAAATGAGTAACAAATGTAGAAAGAATTGAGATAACTTAAAGTTCATCAGGAGTCGCAAATACAATTAAAGTCTTAGAAAAGCAGATTATAGGAGGAATAAGTTCAAAAGGTCTATTGTACATCATGGTGACTGTAGTTAATAAAAAATACTATATATTTATACTTTGCACCCTCAATGAACCTGAATCAATAAAAAAATACTTTATATTTAAAAATTGCTAAAAAATTGATAAGTATGTTGTATGAGGTAATGCACAGAGGGTACCAAAATAATGTATATCTATTTTATGAAAGAAAAAACTGTATTAAAATTGTAATACTTAAGTCATGTCTGACTTCTGCAATTACAAGAGATATAAGATATAATGCACATGATAACAAATGTTATAAGTATACAGATGGCACCAAATATGTACATATTTTTTAAGAAAGGAAAAACTGTCTTAAAGCTATAATAATATATGCCATTTTCTTTTTCCTTTCTTAAAATTTGTATGCACTTTTTTTGGCACCCTTTGTGTATGTTGAGTACCTTGGTTTAGCCATTCCATAATGTACGCATATGTTAAACACCACATTGCACATCATAAATACATATAATTTTTATTTGTATATAAAAATTTGCTTGAAAAACAACAGATCTTAAAATAAAAAAGAATAAGGTATAATTATAAGTTCCCATGGAGGTACATAGGATCTTGGAATTATAAGTGGCATCACAGTTCAGCTGGGTTTGTTGCCTTTCTTGTGATATCAATCAATTCCCCAGTGTGCCTAAGAAAATGCCCAGAAGACACCAGGAGTCATTTAACTATTCCTAAGCCCAAGGGTATCTTACTAAGTAACTGTTCCCTTTTGAGAACAGAACCTGATGAAAAATTTAAACTAGAACATGGAAAGAATACAAGAATCAGTTGATGGCAATGTTCTGAAACTTTCCTGGAGGAAGGTTTGGTCAATAAATGAGTATTTCTTCTATATCCCACTTGCCAGTACATTTGCATACTCAAAAAGACTGGAAAAATAGATTTGGAAGCAGTAACCTTATTTCAAAATTGCGCTGCCAAAAGGAAGCTCATTACCGCTTGGCTTGATGCTTGAGAAAAATCCAGTCCAGTTGACAAAATGAAATTCAGCGAGACACTCAACTAAAGATTGTAAAAGCAGTAGTCACAGTGTGTTTTTTCCAATGCAATCTTCTACTTGGAAAAAAAGAACTTAGTTAGTGAAGTGCAGGTGTAAGTGAACAATGGAATGAAAAGTTGTCCCAAAGTGAAAAGACATGCCTAAGTCTTAATGGTAAGACCATATGCAGGGATTTATATTCTGCTGTCCAAAACGTATGTATTATGTATTACCTATCTTTTGCTAGGCAATGTGCTAACTGCTGTTAAGTCTACCTCAATTACTAAAACTACTAAAACTCTATCTCCTCTTAAGACTCATACAAAATAAAAAAAAAAAAAAGGAAGGAGAAGAAATGAAAAAATTGGATGATGAGAAAGAGAAAAAAATAAGTTTGAAGGAGAAGAAAAGAATGGAGAATGATGGAAGAAGAGAAAGAAAAGCCATGGAACAGCCTCCACATACCTCAGTCCTATATTATATTTCAACTGTTTCAATAAATCCTTAAAGCAGTGTGCCTCATTTTTTCAACATATATTCAGTCAATGTCACTGTCACCGAAGTCTTCTAGAAAGCAAGGCCACAATGATAATTTGGGTGCTAATTCTTAACTGAAAAGTTGCAAGATCTAGAGAGAATGACAGAGACAGTAAGGAAACAACAAAGTAGAGCAAAGAATTGATGAGGCAAAGCTATGTGATGCTTTATTCGGCAGACTAACATTTCCCATCAAACCACTAAGATAGATAGTTAACACTTGGAAGATCTGTGTTTCTGGCAAAGAGGATTTCTCTGGAAGGATTCCCAAGGGAAAGTACATATGGGAACCATCTACCCATGCACTGAGAAGGGCCTGGCTCACCTCCAGTTCCTCTTTGCCATTGGTCCAGGTTCACTCCAGAGGGAGCCAAGGCCCCCACACTTCCAGACTGTACTTTCCTGATTGCAGCTTCCAACCTCTCAGCTGCTACTCAGGAAGCCAAATCCCGAGTATTGCAACCTGATGTTTCATCCAAGTCTGAAAGTGGACTGGCAACATCTTTACAGTCTTAGATGGGAGATGAGATGATTAAACCATAGAGTGGAAACAAACAGAAAGAAGGTGGTAAGAGGAATATGAGAAGATACCTAAAGCTTTAATTCACTATGAGCATCTTTTAGGTGCCATATACTGTGCCAAGAGTTGGGGAGGTGGCCACAAATAACACAGATGTTGTCTCTGACCTCATTTACTTGCACAGCAGTGAGGTGAGAGGTACACATACACAAGCAACTGCAATGCAGTGAACTAAGATGCTGCAGGAGCTGGGGAGTGGTGACATCTCAAAGAGTTCCCAGATGAGACAGTTCCTAAGTATGGGTTACCTGGGTGAACAATAAGGTGAATGAGTGAGGGTGGGGGAAATGAGAGAGGCCTCAGGATAGTAATCAGAGAGAGATGGGGTCCAAAGGCATCTCTGTGAAAGATGTTCACTGCTACCGGTGCTCAGAATGTTGGACAGGAATGGAGGGTTTAATAATTCAGTTCCTACAATTCTTTTTTTTTTTTTTTTTTTTGAGACAATGCTGTGGCATCACAGCTCACAGCAACCTCCAACTCCTGGGCTCAAGCGCGTTGCCTGCCTCCACCTCCCAAGTAGCTGGGACCACAGGCACCAGCCACAACACCTGGCTATTTTTTTTTTTTTTTTTGATTGCAGCCATCATTGTTGTTTGGTGGGCCCAGGCTGGATTCAAACCCGCCACCTTAGATGTATGTGGCTGGAGCCTTAGCCACCTGAGCCACAGGCGCCGAGTCAATAGGTTACAATTCTTATGTTAGAACATAAATGTGTTCTATGACTTTCTACTTACTCCCCTGGTTTGCTTCATCTGGGATTCTGCTGCCTTCACATTAACCCCTGTCTGAACCAGCCCTTCTTTTAAGACCCAGGAAAAATCTTTCTCCACCACAAACCTATGTCCCTTTCACACAAATGCTTTAATCTCTTCTTCCCTAAAATTTCTTTCCCGAAAATTTTTATCTGAAGGAACTTATCTCATTTCTGTAGTTATTTATTTAACTATCTCATTTCCCTTCTTAGACTGAAGACATCACAAGTAACACTGACAGAAAGGAATGGTTTGAAACCACTGATGGTTTCTATGATCAGTTGTCTCTGGAGAACAATAGGTAGAAATTGTTTACAAATCAATCAGCATCATCATGGGCCAAGACCACTGAGTAAAGCCACCACTTCAATTCAAGCTGATCTCTCTGGTCTTACTGTGTTATTTTCTCCCTTGCCTTCTTCTCCAATCTTTCCACATGGATGGTGGCCATCACTTCATGAATCTCAAATCTCCTATTTTATCTGATAGCATTCTGAGCCCTCAGTACCACCTGACTTTGACATGAAATGCTGACATAACAATAGCAAATAATTTTGGTTTAGTTGATTGTAAAATAATTCCTTTCTCTGTGCTATCCAAAATGCAAGAACAATTCAACAAAACTTCCATTTTACATTTTGAGGAACTTCCATTTCTCGAAACATTTGATATTTGCCTTTATCATAATGGGCACTGGCACTCGGGAATACAAAAGATCTTCCATACATAACCTTCAAAGGCCTTTACAGCCTAATAGATGACAAAAATATTAATAATAATGATTTGAAATCAGGCAGTAAGTGGTGTGCTCCGGCATCCTCAGTGCTACAGGATGAGGAAAGCTCAAGTATTATTGGTAAAAACAGGGAAAATCCAAATTCACATCTACATCTAGGTCTTAGCAATCTTCTTCCTCCATGATGTCACATGCTTTGGTTTCAGTAACACAAGAGTACTGAATTATCAATTTAGTTATGTTAGTTTTGAAGAAATGTATAACATGTTGCACAAAGAAGAACAAGTGTTCTTCCTCTTTAGGAGATCAAATTAAGAAGGACCTATTACATGTCATCCAAAAAGGCAATTTTTCGACAAGCCATTTATTTTTCCCAGGAACAACCCTACTCAATGCTAGGGTTTCTCCTCAAATGCTGCATATACTGCCTACCTCATCTATCCAGGGATGCTCTTTTCTGTTCTTGATTAAATGATACAAACTATACTGTGAGCTAAATAAATCATTTTTAATGTCAAGAACAGCCTGATAATTTAATGAACACTTAACATAGGAACTCTTCAATATTTTTGCTAAGCTTAGTAATTCAATAAACATTTGCTACATCACACTAAGATGTTTGTTATACTTGATTTAAAAAAAACTCACTAAACTTAGATACAAATGCAATAACACAGAGCCCGTAGACTCTCAGTTTAGAGAGTCTGAGTTTAAACCAATCTCAGTTTAGACTCCTTGTGACCTAGTTGCTTCTAAGTATTGACTATTTTGACTATTCCTTTTCTTCTTTTATAAACTCTCTCAGCTTTATACTATATTCATTTATGGTCTACTATATTTGCTTCTGCAAGCATGTAGGAATTAAAAAATGTGATATACATTGTTACTTTCACCATCACTCCTGGATCCTTCCAACTATAGATAATAATTGGAAAAATAAGGCTGCCTACAACCAGCCTTTGGCAGGGTGACATTCTAAGCATTTTCACTCCAGAAGGAGACAGAGTCAACACTAGAGATCTGGAACATCTGTGAGTCTAGGATCCTGTATCACCTATAAACAAATCCCAAACTGTATCCTAGATAGTCTGTAGGTTCAGATGAAACAGAAAGGTTCCCAAGGGTTTGAAATAATAAATTTCCCTCTCCTTCCTCTCCTTTCATCTCCTCCACTTCCTCCTCACCCTCCTCTTTCTTCTCTTCCTCCAAGTTAAAAACACAGGAGCAACCACCTGCCTTCACTCACTTTCTCCCTCTCCTCCTTCACCTCCCACCCTGTTCTATCAAGGTTATCACATGTGAAGAGTCTAGAGCTCTGTCTGTTGATAATTACCTTCCGCTACCCTTTGCTGACTTTCTTCTGACCCATGATTCCAATAATTGAAGATCTTTCCAAGGTAGAAATACTACAAGCCAAGAGCCTTATCTCTCTTGGCCTCATGTGAACTGTCATCAAACTCCCTGCTGTTAATTAGCAAAGGTTATTTTTGTTCCCTTATCTCTGCTTCTCTGTTAAAAGCAAGAAAAACTGCTGTAACCCCACTTAAACAATCTCATTTCTCCTCTAAGGAGAAGTGCCTGGTGCACTACTTTCCTGACACTTTATTCTCACACGCAAATGAATTTATTGACTTTAATTCCAGCATCTAAAGACGGGGAAAAGACATTTCCAGTCCCTCCAAAGATGGTGGAATATCCCCTCCAACTGCCCCTTAAGAAATCTGTTCATCAGTTCAGAATGTAAATTACTTTATTTCATGTTTCAGAAACTTCTTGAAAAATCAAGTACATGTGCAAATAGGACATGACTACTCATGAGAATTTTCTTAGCAAACTAACATTTTTACATTCTTATATACAGAAGATAAGATTTCTTCTCTGATTAATGAACTTCAGTAGGGAAATAAGGGCTGCAGTGGGCACTCAAATTCTCAAAAAGAAAATTGTAAGCCTTTCAGGACAGCACAGAAGGCCTGCTTTTCCAGTGTCATGGCAACTTCTTTATTCCCTGAGTTCGCTTCACACACAAGCTACCTCTGAACATGAACCTCTCTACCCCTCTCTGTATGTTCTTCCCTCTATGTAGAACATTTTTCGATACTAACCCCCCCCAAAACCCTCTTTTCAAGCATTACCACTTCTATGAAGATTACCCTTGGGCATCATTAAATGGGTTTAACCATTTTGTATATGAAAGGATCACAAGACTTAAGATGCCATAGCATAATTGTTAGTTCAATTATTCCAATTAAAAGACTGTAAATTACTGGGGGCACCTTTATGACAGAAGTGCTTTATCCATTGACTAAATCATAGATGGTACGTAAATTATATTGGAAAAAAAAGGAATATCTGAGTGTCATCCACTTTTACTCATGAAATCAACATATTTAAAATCAAGTTAATAAACTAGAAGACAGATACAGTATTTAACTGATTTATCAAAGTTTTGTCCGACTTAGAATTAAAACCTAGAACACAAATCATATTATGTCTACCCACACTTAGCATTCCAGGACCTGTTCCCTTATCTGCTCACATGTTCTCTTAATGACAATTCTGGGCAGAGCATGATAAAGACAATCGTAATAGGGTAGAGGGGGCAATTAACGAATTTCATAATTCAAAGCTAAACTGTGTCCCAATTTTAACATTAGTTGTGTCCTTGGAATGCCAAATAATGAATCTGAAATATATATTTTTAAAAAGTACAAGCAATGTTCTGCTCAAATATAACCACCCGAGTACTTTTTCCTGGTTTTTTAACTTTGTTTATAGTTGCTCTTTTTTAAATATATATAATGCATTCTACTTCTCTATAGTTTCACTCCATATTTGCCGATGTTCCAGTGTCTAGGCCAAATTGTCACACATGGAATAAATTTTCCCTGTGTTGTATTCTATTTTGAAGTTGTATTCCTTGTCTCCTGTCTTACTTTCTGAGATATGACCCTTGAATTCAGGCTATGAGACTTTGATCTTATTTGGGAAAAGAGTAAGAAGAAAGTGTTCTTAACACATCCAAGCTTTTAGATTTATGGGGAAGCATTACTTTTGCTGATGCTTGTGAATTATAAGAAAGAAACAAAATTCTCTTTAAAATAATAATTGTTAAACAAAAATCATAAATAGTCCCCAAGTTCCCTGTATTTGCACTCACATTTCTGTTGTGTTGGATAATATTATTGGTAAAACTTATTGAATTTATTGTCATAGCACTGTTTTGGCTACATTTAAATATATCATGTGAACAATGAACGACAGTGACAGGTAAATATGCCATAGGTGTTATCATGCTTGTCTGTGAATTGCCATAAACTGAGGTCAAATGGTCAATGGGACACCCCAAAGGATGACATCAATGTCAGGATTCAGCCTAAGACAGATTTGGAGACCCTGGAGAGGTAATTAGCATTCTCTGATTTTTGCTTTTAGTTTTAACTTTTTTTTCTTTTTTTCCAGTTTTTATCTAGAAATTCTATTGCAGTCTATTTCATGAATGATCCATGGAAATGTAGATTCTCCCCTCAATATTGTAAATTCCTAAAAGATCAAGTTCCTGGAATGCAAAGTGCATTCACAGAGCATGGTAGGATTTTGCAGGTAAGAAAATTCAAACAATTTTTCTGTTCACTCCAAAGAATGAACAGAGAGATGCTTGAGTGTAAGGGGAAATTATCTTTGTGGGGAAGTCAATTGTGGCTGAGAAAGGGCTTTCCAAAACCAATGTTACTAAAATGCCTTCTATTTCTAAAATCTCTAATATCATCATCATAATAGTATAAAAACCTGATAGATAGGTGTGGTGGCTCATGCCTATAATCCTAGCAGTCTGGGGAGCTGAGATGGGCAGATTGCTTGAGTTCAGGAGTTCTAGACCAGCCTGAGCAAAAATGAGACCCCATCTCTCCTAAAAGTAGAAAAATTAGCTGGGTGTTGTGGTGGGTACCTATAGTCCCAGCTACTTGGGTGACTGAGGCAAGAAGATGGCTTGATTCCAGGAGTTTGAGGTTGCAGGGAGCTAGCTGATGCTACAGCACTCTAGCCTGAGCAACAGAGTGAGACTTTGTCTAAAATAAATAAATAAATAAATAGCTGTGTTCACAGAAACTGAAGCATAAAGAATATTAGCAATTTTGGTCTTTGTTACTGCATTAGTAGGATGTAAATTTTGCCCAATTATTTGAGCATATGCTCACTGGTCCCCTACATTAGGAATTAAATTGTTCTCTTATTTTTAATGTGGGACAAGAGGAAACGTTCAGGCCAGGTTTGTCAAGGCATGTCTGTAAATGATAACAGTGACAATGAAAGCATTTTTAGGAAAGGACAGTAGTGGGTTAGGGTTAGCAATCCTGCTGGTGCACATCCACACATGAGCAAAAACCACCTTTGATAACAACTATAAAGTAAGTAGTAAGCTCTCCCATGACTTTAAGGTGGCTGTGCTACACTGCTACATTATCCAACATCATTTTACTCAGCTTTTTACAAAAGTACATGGTCACATCACATAACTGTATGTTCACATCTTGGACCCACATCTAGCCTTCCCTGCCCAAGAACTGGGCTATCAGACTTAAGACTTTCTAAGCACTTTCTGTTTCCCTGTGAACCCAGACATTAATTTTGAAGTGTGCCTTGGCCTAAGACAATTTCTCCTTTAGATGTGCAGAGCAGATTGTACCAGGGCTAAACAAGCTGCTAAATCTGCAATTAACGCTCATTCTCTACTTACCCACCCCCTACCACATAGCATCTAATTCTTTCCCGACTTTAGAACAAAATCTTTCTACTTTCTTTCTTACTAAATCTTCTGGCCCAGTATATTTCCATTTAAAAATCTTGGAAGTTTAAGGTTGAGGAAAAGAAATTTTAGAAATAAGTGAGCCATAAGAAAAGCTATTTTTACAAAAGAGGAAAATTTCATAGAAAATTAAAAGGTGAAGCTGAAAATAGGCAGGTCATGATACATCAATTCTGCAAAAAAGTTTCTCGTTTCTCTCTGTTATCACTAACCCAAATTCTGAAACCAAAGGACTGCTGCTGAGGTTATGCCAGCCTACTAGAGAGCTTCACTGGAGGGAGCCGCTGCTTTCTTCTTTCTCTTCTTTTCCTTTGCCTCATCCTTTTTCAGAAAAAAACTAAAATTTGGCAATAAAACAATGGATCCTTGATGTTTAAAAGGGATATGTCTTTAGAAATTCCCACGTTCACAGATTCTCTCCCTCTCTCACACACACACACACAAAATCCTTTAAAAAAACAAACAAACAAAAAAAGGAGCATTCATTAATTATTGACTGACTCACTCCAGCATACCAGACCCTAAGCTTGTAGCAGTGCTTTATCCTACACACCTGAAGTACATTTTCTCATTCAACCTTCATAGCCACTATTTAGAGACAGGTGCTATTTATTATGACCACTCTTTTTAACTATTGCAACAGGCTAATAGTAGCACTTAGGGGTGGTTTGCAAATGATTGATAAAACAAATATTAAATCTGTGAATGCTAAGTGTCTGTTACTTCAAGAAGATACTAGGAGAGGGAGATAATTTTCCTTCCAAGCAGCAACACCATCTGTTTCAGAACTGGCTTCCTACCTTCCTTGGTTCTCGAAGCTGCAGCCGCTGGTCCACTCTGGGCACAGTAAACCTCCCGGGTCTGTATCCCACCGCCACACACTGGTCCCGTCACCTGCCAGTGGGGGTCTTGCTGCTCCAGGAGGAGAGAGACTTGGCATTCTTTCCATTCAGATGTTCTCCAGGAATACCTGTGTGGTTTGATTTATTTAAAAGAAGAAGAAATAATAAGGAAAATATACAATTCTATAAAAACTTTAAGTCGTGACCTCAAGTGACATAATCTCTCTTTCTAGGGCCAAATATTTGCCTGTGAATAAAGAAGTTTACTGGCTTTGAATTACTAAATCCCTTTCATTTCCTAGGGAAAATACCCAGCAGCCAATCATGGTAATACACATCCAGATGGAAGAAAGGTGATATGAATGAACAGTGGGTGTACTTGAAGCTGAAGAGCCTTGAAGCTGGAAGACAGTGAAAGATTCAGGTGTCCTCAAACTACAGCCCGCGGGCCACATGCAGCCTGCTGAGGACATTTATCTGGCCTGCCCCGCCAGGTGTTTTTGCCGCTGCTGCCTGTCCTGCTTAGCAGCCGACTCGTCTCGGGGCCGCAGTCCAGCCCTCCAACGGTCTAAGGGACAGTGAACTGGTGGCCCCCTGTTTAAAAAGTTTGAGGACCCCTGGTAGAAACCCAAGGAATTTAATTCATGGCAGCTGAACTTGTCATGGGGTTTTAATTTCACTGACTTACAGATGATTGTGTGTGAAAGTTGACTTTTCTTTCTTAATTAATAGGCTAGTGTATGAATGTGTGTAGCTATATATATATTAATTTACATAGACATAGATGACCTCCAACTTTTCAATCTTGTTAATATAGAAAATTCTTTCTGCCCATTTGACTCCTTGCCATTGGGATAAAAAGCATACTTAAAAACGACTTACCACTGTGATGCTATATTTAATGGAATAATACATTTTTATATAAGCATCCATATTGTTATATAAATGACTTAGTATTACATCTCCCTGGTTTATAACTAGTTAAGAAAGTAATACATACATATAAGCATCCATATTGTTATTTAACTGACTTAGTAACATATCTCCCTGGTTTATAACTAGTTAAGAAATTAATATACACATGTGCATATAAGGGGGCCAGGAACATAATGGAGTTCGTATGCAACTTACAGAAAACAACACAACTATCATGCCACTACATTCATACCTAGAGAATTATTTCAGGCATAATTTCTTTTTGCATATTATTACAGCATTCCTTAAGCTCATATAGCATTCATAGAACCCTATAGCATTTACATAAATACCAAATGACTCATTAACTTCTGGAACAACAAATAAAACTTAAGAACATTCTCATATCTGCTGTCCCATTTCACATCTAAAGAAAAATCTCTCAGTGATTATTTAAAAGAAGGAGAAAACAAAGCAATAAAAATAATCATATGCCACCAAGACCCTGACTTTACAGAAATCAGAGAAAAATTGATATTAAGTAACAGGTGCCAAAATAAGAAAGTAAATCTCTAAGAATAGTCACCAAATCCCTCACAACGAATGTCATCATTTTTAAAAAGTTTGCAAGCTTACGATCAGCTGAGAATCATTAGTCTCATGAAAAGCCCATTGTAGAAGAAAGATTTGGACAATCCTTTGGGGTTTGTTGTAACACAATTTTTCCATTTTGGCCTCACTACTTAATATTCACATTCTTTCCTCCAAGCTTACAAGTTAGTCAGTGGGCCAGGCAAGAGTTTGAGCGCAGAATTCAGGGGCTGCTTATGCTACGTGAATGTAGATAATACTAATTCCTGGATATGAGAGACAGACAGAAGTTAGGTTCTCCCCAGGGATGGAGTTCCTTTCCAGAGCCAAGGCTCTGACATCCTTTCTCTTCACACAGACTTCTCCCTTTATTCTCCATGGTCACTGCAGCAGAAGTCCTGTCCCTTAGATTTCTGAGTCTCAAGGCACAAGTAGCTCTGCATGCCATGACAAAATAGGATGCAACAGGAGTATTTTGGGGTGGAGGTACTCTTTACAAACCCTCTTCTTCCAAGGGTTCCCTAAGAGAAGAGCTCCCCTACTGTTAAGAGGAGAAACAGATAGAATAACTGATTCAGAGACATCTATGATATATAGTCATTATACAAGCAAAAAGGGGGCATGCTTTACCTGGTTTGAATCTCAGCCTCGTTTCTTTATAATTAGAAACGTTTGCCTAGTTCAGTTGCTCACCTGTATAGTGGATACAACAATACCACACCCTGACCTGGCATATATTAAATATTCAGCAAATGTCTATTCCCCTTCTTATGTCCTATGTGTGCCCTTTGTCAGCTGCTGACAAAGAAGAACACACCCAAAACATTTTATTGATGAGGATTTCATTGACTTCACTGAAAGTCCTAGAGATCCAGGATCACAATGGTCTAACCAAAGTTCAGCAAGGACATATAAAGTTTAGAATTATAGCAGGCCAGAGTAATTTATTTGCTTGTTTGAAAGGAATGGACCATGCTGATAAATTGCTTTTGCAATTAATTTATCATGACCCTATAAGAATTAGCGATAGAGGAATTATGCAAGTCATTATTGGAGGAAAAAAAAAAAAAAGAAAAGTTTAACCACTGTAGTTTTATGCAAAGTAATAAAAACTCTGTTGGTAGCTCATTAACCAAAAACACCCAACTTTCATTCACTGTCAAGGGACAAATTCTTTAAAAAAGTAGAAAACATTCATCACCATTGCTATTGTTTACCACCTCAGAGGAAATATTAAGCCAGCAAGATGCAGAGGGGAAAAGCACACCAATAAAGGATTTCTATATTCCTTTTAAAAAATATGAGTCTTTTCATAGTCTTTGCTTTTCTTTTTTTTCTTTATTTTTTTCAAAGCTCTATCTATGTTTAGTCACAAATCACCCGGCAGCCATGAAAACTGAACATCCTGAGCTGCACCAACCTGAGAAAGTGTCTCTAGGATCTGACAGAATAACAAATCAAAGGAGGCTGCTAAGCTAAACGTTGCTCCCTTTCTCCTTTAGAAGTTGTTACAGCGCTGGTCCTCCAGCCTCCGGAAAACTTGGCTTTTTGATATCTGGGACACGCTCTTTAATGACTAAGCTCATGTCAAAGACCAGGCCTTTTCAATCCCTGGTCTCTCAACTCTGATGCCTTTCAAAACATCTTCATTGTGTCCTCCTGCTTAGGAAGGGAATGTGGGAGAGTCTCAAAAGCCAGAGTCCTACCTGTTATGGGCAGTTGCACTTCAAAATTAGCTGTGGAAATGCCTCGAGTAGATACCCACAGAATTAAAGAAAACACTCACGTCTCATAGGGCCTTACCAATGTGAGTGTATAGGGATCAACTTACTTTTTCCAGAAGGATGAGCTAAGAGAATAAACAGGCATTAAGTTATATGACCTAGTAGGATATATGGTAGATTCCCCAAGGAGCAAAACTGTCACCCAGCATTCTCTGCCTGCCTACTCTGTTCCTGGCACTGCACTAATGAATTGAGGTACATCATTATTTCTCCTTTAACAGATAGAAGATTTTGCATAAAGAGGAAGTCTTCCAAGGTCATGTAAGTAAGTGGAAGAGCAGGATACAAAGCCGGGTGTATCAGATTCTAAAACATACCTTTTGTAATAAAATGACTCTCTGATAGATTAAAATAGTGAGTAGCAAACCTGTGAAGCTCAATCAGGTGGTATAAAAGGCAATTTCAGTAGACAATAGGTAGCTACCTGTCCAGCTATTAATTACAAGGACAAGTAACCCTGGTCTTGGTCTGAGGAAGTGTGTTCCGGACTAAAACAAAAACAATCTCTCTTGGTGATAATGATATATCAGTGACAGATGACTGATAATATTTCACCCTGCCAAAATAACTTTTATTTTCCATCTCAAACACTAATACAGTTTGGGAATATGGTAAGAGCACTGTGGTTACACAGGATCAAATTTTAGCACTTTCAGGAGATACAGTCATTCATTATGTAAGAAGAGGATAGATACATTCTGAGAAATATGTTACTAGGCAATTTCATCATTGTGTGAACGTATCAGAGCATACAGTACTTACACAAACCTTTTACATAGCCTACTACATGGCTAGACTGAGTGGTATAGTTATTCTTCCTAGGGGATACGCCTCTGCAACATGGTACTATATTGAACAGTGTAGGCAACTATAACACAGTGGTAAGTATTTGTGTCTCTAAACATGTCTAAATATAAAAAGGGTATAGTATCGGAGCACAAAGACTTTTCCAGGAAAAAAAAAGTACAGTAAAAATATAATATTATACCCTATGGGACCACCTTTACAGAAATCTTATATAACACATGACTATAATTAAAAGTTAAAAGAAAAAAAAATTAAGCAAAAGAATCTCTAATTCTGAAAATTCAAAACCCCACTAAAAGGTGTAGAAGACAACTTTTGAAGAGAAATACCTTTTTAAGGGCTAAAAATCAAATTCCCCAGATTGTCCCCTAATGTTAGATACACCTGTCCTCCAGATACACCTGCAAAAACAACTCTGACATACTACTATTCATTAAGCAGCCACTCTAAAACTCCAAACCTCTGAGAAGGGGAATGCTAGTAATTCGAATACTAAATCCATATGGACAACAACTTCTACAAGAATGTTTTAGTTAAGATAAAGATATGTATGAGAGACTGAAACCAGAAAGGATCTAAAAAGCAGGCTCCACCACAAAAATAAATAGGTATGCCAAAATAGTAAGAGAATTACTTCCTCATCTGTGCATTCACTCATCCTTTCCATCAGCAGGTAATTCTTTTGTGTGTGTGTGTGTGTGCACTTTTTTTTATTTTTGTTTTTATTTCAGTTTAATATGAAGGTACAAATGGTTAGATTACATTGTTTACATTTGTCAGGTAAAGTTCAAGCTGTAGTTGAGCCCTTCACAGGGTTGTTGAAAGGAATGAGATAAGTTTAGAATCTTGGTCAATCTAAGGGGGTGTGCTATACACCCTTACATTGTGCCCATTAGATGAGAGCTAACCAATCCTCTTCCTTCCTTCCCTCTCTCCCTTCCCTCTTCCCCATTCACCCACACTTGAATTTAATTTTGTTTTTCTCTCGTGGGGGAGTGTAGTTGTTTATCTATTGGTTTTGTATTAGTATTGTGTACATTGGATACTTGCTTTTCCCTTCTTGTGATACTTTATTAAAGAGAAAGTTCTTCAACTTCATCCATCTAAATACAAAAGATGTAAAGTCTCCACCTCTTTATAGCTAAATAGTATTCCATATACGTATACCACAATTTATTACTTCTTCTTGAGTTGATGGGCATTTGGGCTGTTTCCAGATCTTGTTTCCAAGAATGAGCAGCAATGAACATTCTAATGCAAATAAATGTCTTTATGGTAAAATGATTTTTGTTTCTGGGTAGATACCTAGTAATGGGATTCCAGGATCAAATGGAAGGTCTACTTTTAGCTCTTTGAGGATTCTCCATAGTTCTTTCCAAAGAGGCTATATTAGTTTGCAATCCTATCACCAAGTGTCCCTTTCTCTCCACATACACACCAGCATTTGCAGCTTGGGGCTGCAGCATTTGTAGCTTTGGGGACTTTGTGATGTGGGCTCTTCTCACTGGGGTTATATAGGATCTCTGGCTGGTTTTGATTTGGATTTCTCTGATTAGAGATAATTTTATCATGTTTGTTTTAGCATGTGTTTGTTAGCCATTTGCCTGTCTTCCTCAGAGAAGTTTCTGTTCAACTCTCTTGCCCACTTACAAATGGGTTTGTTTGCTCTTCTCTTGCTGATTAATTTGAGTTCCCTGCAGAGTCTAGATTCAAATCAGCCCTTTGTCAAATTCAGAGTATGCAAATATATTCTCACATTCTGAAGGTTGTCTATTTGCTTTATTTATTGTATGCTTAGCTATGCAGAAGCTTTTCAGTTTGACCACACCCCATTTATTTATTTTTGGTGGTGCTATAATTGCCAGAAGATGACTCTTTTTTTTAGACAGAATTTCACTCTGTCACTCTGGGGTTGAATGCCACAGCATCATAGCTCAGCAGCTACCTCAGACTCCTGGGTGCAAGTGACCCTCTTGCCTCAGCCTCCTGAGTAGCTGGTACTACTGGTATCTGAAACCATGCCCAGTTAGCTTTTCTATTTTTAGAAGAGATGAGGTTTTGCTCCTGTTCAGGCTGGTCTTAAACTCCTGACTTTAAGCAATCCACCTACTAAGCCTCCCAAAGTGGTAGGATTATAGGCATGAGCCACCATGCCTGGCCTTAGGATAATAGGTAATTCTTGAGCTCCAACTATGTTCCCAGGATGATTTCAGACAACAGAGATACACAGCAGTGACTGAAAGCCTCGGCAGAACACCTTCTAATGTTTCAGACAAACATAAATGCATCAACTCATGTCACAACAGCATGGGCATGCATGAGGAGAGCTATTACAGTGAGATGACCAACCAAATCCTCAGAGTCCTGAGTAAAATGAGAATGTGAGCACTAAAACAGGCAGACAAAAGGGAAAAGAATAGCACTTTCAAAGGGCCCAGAAAGGCATATGCCTCGGCACTTGGTAGGCACATCACCAAAGGTGGTGTGGTTGGGGCAGGTGGGCCAGGGGAGAATAGTACAGATAGGAAACGAGAAGTTATCAAGAGCCAGGCCATGGAGAGCCTTGAAGGCCAGAGGAAAAGCTGAGTGTTACTCCAAATGTGCCTGGAAATAATTTTAAACTTTTGGAAGAGTGGTAACATGATGATGCAATTTAAATTTTTAAAGGATCATCCTGGCTACCGAGTGAAGAATAGGATATGGAAGACAGGGTTGTTGAAAGGAATGAGGTAAGTTTAGAATCGTGGTCAATCTAAGAAAGATGATATGGCTTCAGGTACTGCAGTTATAAAGACCAACATAAGAAATGATCCAATTCCAGACATATTTTGAAGTTAGAGATAGCTTCCAATAGATTAGACATGGGATGTGAGAGAAAGGAGTGATGAATAGTTCCATCCTTTCTTTTGACCAGTGTATGAGCAGCCTAATTTCTTTGCCCTAAACTCTTAGATGAAATAACCCAGGAAAGGGGACAAAATCCCAAACATCACAGTGACCATGTATTACAACAGTGAAATCAGTTGTCTTTCATTTACCTCTTAGAATTTGTATTCTGAACTTTTCTCCCCATTACTGTAACTCATTGCCCAATTTCTTTATATTTTCTCTAAAATTTAAGTCTACTATTAGGAAATGGTCAACAAATGTATTCACATAAAAAAGATTTAATATGTCATCATTTTCTGAAGGCATATGCAGCTTAAAAGAAGAAATTCAGATTAAATCAAAGAAAGGAACCTTCTAATTGTGGAAGTATATGTTCTCATCAAATGAGACAGAAGAGAAATTTTGGATTAGAAAAGCTCACTTTAGGCCTTGGAATTAAATAACTCAGGTAGCTAGCTTGGCTTCCTGAGAGTAAAATTGTCTACCCTAAAGCATGCCATCATTAAACTAGTCCCTAGCTGATGGGAAGAAAGGGGGACAGAAGAGAAAAAAGTTAATTGCTGTAAAGCAATGAGTAAAGATATCCTAAATTAGCAAAGCCAAAATTAAAGGAGGAGGTACATTTAGTGACTATTCTTAAAATAGAATTAAGACCATCACAGCTTTCCAACAAAATCTATCTTCCGGATTCTAAGCTTTATCACATTCACAAGGCTTAGAACTGCTTACAAAGTATGAATTTTTTACCCCTTTATTCTTAAGGTTTGGATTTAAAGACAAGCAATACAAAATAGAATTTTAAGTGATTTAATGATGACAGATTGAAATAATAATTGGATTAGTTAATGGTCATATTCACATATAGATTCGCAAACACTGTTGGAATTGAAACCCTAGTGCCAGGTATTTAAATTAAATGCATATGTACTTTAAAAATCAGGGAACTGCAGCATGACTAATTTATGATATGTCTATTGTCCTTTTAAAGTTGTAAATGCATTCAGAAAAGAATTAACTTGTCATTTTTTGCTGAACAAATCACCAAAATAAAGGGAACTGATGGAGCTTTATACATTTTATGCTCTAGTAATTTTTTATTGGATAGAGTGGGACTATTGATTATGGAAAGCTACGCTAAAGTGCAGAGCTCTTTGCTCTTCAGCAGATGGCTTTGCTAGCCAAACTTCACATATGTATTATTATAGACTTCCATCACTGCGCATAGCACTTAACAGTACGTTAACTTTCTACACTAACTAGGAGACAAATCTTCCATCCAGGAGGATTTAAAGTGGCACAATGGGGACTCATGAAATAATACACACCAGCAATAGATAGGCCCACTAACAAAGTATCAGGCTCCTTTGGAAACAATATCCAGAATCTTTGAAAACTGCTTTTTCTTTTCCAAAACAGATTCTTCTAGGGGTTCCAAGTTATTCCCTAACTTAAAAATTTTTTAAAAAGACTCCATTTGCTTATATGATAACCATTTTTTGAATTTCTACTATGTATAGCATCTTAGGTGCTGTGGCAAAAAATCAATGGGAGATTTAGAAGATGTGACCGGGATGTGAGTGCCTAAAAGGCAAACTCAGACTGTAATCTTATTCCTCACCATTTTCTGAAGCAACCCTTATAAGCAATGATAACAGAGAGATTTTATCTAGAAAACCAGACACAATATCAGCAGGAGAATGGTGACTATTCAGTTCCATGGCAAGCTCCATGCAAGCTCCTTATTTCATCTCTTTGATGGCACCAATTTCAGCTTCTTTTATTAAAAATACCTTTGAATCCAGCCCCTACTTTATATAGTAAGTGTAAGCATGGAATAAAATACTCTGTACAATGCTGTTCAGGAGCCACCTCCATTTGAGCATGAATTCATACATTCATCCATACAGTGTTTAGTGAGCATTTACTATAAGTCAGACACTTTACAAGGTGCTTCTCTGTCTACTAAGTTAGAGGAAGGAAAATGATCACATCCACATGTGTCAGATTATGTCAACTATTAAGCACTCTTAGACAGCATAGTTACAGTGTTCCAAGTGCTGTAGTATATTACACAACATTATTTTTTTATATTGTTTGGGATTCATTGAGGGTGCAAAGAATTAGGTTACCCTGACTGCATTTGTTAGATAAAGTACCTCTTATACATGTAGCATGCCTTGAAGGTGGGTAGGTTAGCCATACACCGTGACTACTCCGCTCTCTCCTACCTCCCCACTTGCTCATTCCCCTACCCACCCTTGTATTACCTCATCTTCTTCCTTCATTTTAGAATCAAGTACATTGCATTCTTGCTTCTCCATTCCTGGGATGCTTTTTTTTTTTTTTATTACATCATAGCTGTGTACATTAATGCAATCATGCGGTACAGTGTGGTGTTTTACTATACAAGTTTTACTATACAATTTGAACTATTTTCATCAAACTGATTAACATCGCCTTCAAGTCATTTTCTTATTGTGTTAAGACATTTATATTCTACTTTCAGAAAGATTCATTTGTACCTATATAAGATAAACCATAGAAGTGATCCCACCAATCACCCTCCCTCCACCCATCCACCCCCTCCCATCCCTTTCCCACCTTTCCATATTCTTAGGCTATAATTAGGTTATAGCTTTCATACAAAAGCTATAAATTAGTTTCATACTAGGGCTGAGTACATTGGATGCTTGTTCTTCCATCCTTGAGATACTTTGCTAAGAAGAACATATTCCAGCTCCATCCATGTAAACATGAAGGAGGTAAAGTCTTCATCTTTTTTTAGGGCTGGATAACATTCCATGATGTACATATACCACAGTTTATTGATCTATTTGTGGATCGATGGGCAATTGTGCTTCTTCCATCACCTACCAATTATGAATCGGGCTGCAATAAATATTCTGATACAAATATCTTTGTTGTAATGTGATTTTTGGTATTCTGGACATATACCTAATAAAGGAATTGTAGGATCAAATGGCAGGTCTATTTTTAGTTCTCTAAGTGTTCTCCAGATATCTTTCCAAAAAAAACGTATTAGCTTGCATTCCCACCAGCAGTGTAGAAGCGTTCCCTTTTCTCTACATCCACGCTAGCATCTCCGGTTTTGGAATTTTGTGATATGGGCTAATCTTACTGGAGTTAGGTGATAGCTCAAAGTAGTTTTGATTTGCATTTCTCTGATGATTAAGGATAGTTAGCATTTTTTCATATATCTGTAGGCCATGCACCTATCCTCTCCAGACAAATTTCTCTTCAAGTCCCTTGCCCAACCTGAAATGAGATCACTTGTTCTTTTCTTGCTAATACGTTTGAGTTCTCTATGGATTCTGGTAACTAAACCTTGGAAAGAGACATAGTCTGCAAATATCTTCTCCCGTTCTGAGGGCTACTTGCTTTACTTACTGTGTTCTTGGCTGTGCAGAAGCTTTTTAGTTTGATCAGGTCCCAATAGTGTATTTTTCATGTAGCTTCAATTGCCCGGGGGGTCCTCCTCATAAAATTTTCACCCAGGCCGATTTCTTTAAGTGCTTTTCCTACACTTTCTTCTCGTATTTTTTGGTTTCATGTCTTAAGTTTAAATCTTTAATCCAGTGAGAGTCTATCTTAGTTAATGGTGAATGGTGTGGATCCACTTTCAGTCTTCTACAGGCCTCCAGTCAGTTTTTCCAACACCATTTGTTAAATAGGGAATCTTTCCCCCATTCAATGTTTTTAATTGGCTTGTCAAACATCAGGTAATGGTAGGTAGCTGGATTCATCTATTGGCTCTTCTGTTCTATATATCTACTTCTCTGTTTCTGTGTCAGTATAATGTCGTTTTGATCACTATAGATTTATACTATAGTCTGAGGTCTGGTAGCATGATTGCTCCTGCTTTGTTTTCATTTCTGAGTAATGTCTTGATTATTTGAAGTTTTTTCTGATTCCATAAAAAATGAAGTATTTTTTCAAGATCTTTAAAGTATGACAGTCGAGCTTTAAATAGGATTGCATTAAAATTACATATTGCTTTAGGTAATATGGACATTTTAACAATGTTGATTCTTCCCAGCCATGAGCATGGTATGTTTTTCCATTTGTTAACATTTTCAGCTATTTCTTT
>NW_003852475.1:5331852-5348937 GCF_000181295.1 Otolemur garnettii | reverse complement strand
TGATATTGGTCTATAATTTTCTTTTCTTGTTGGGTCTTTTCCTGGTTTGGGGATCAAGGTGATGTTTGCTTCATAGAATGTGTTGGGTAGTATTCTGTCTTCTTCTATATTTTGGAAAAGGTTGAATAATGTAGGTACTAGTTCCTCTTTAAAGGTTTGGTAGAATTCTGATGTGAAGCCATCTGGTTCCAGGCTTTTCTTTTTAGGAAGATTTTGTATAGTTGATGCTATTTCAGAACTTGATATAGGACTGTTCAACATTTCCACTCCATTCTGGCTAAGTCTTGGGAGGTGGCATGCTACCGAGTATTGGTCAATTTCCTTCAGATTGTCATATTTCTGGGAATAAAGTTTCTTGTAATATTCATTAAGGATTTTTTCAATGTCAAAAGGGTCTGTTGTTATTTCATCTTTATCATTTTGATTGATGAGATTAGAGATTTTACTCGTTTTTTCTTGGTTAGGTTGGCCAAAGGTTTATCTATTTTATTGACCTTTTAAAAAAACCAACTTTTTAGTTGGTCTGCTGTATAATCCTTTTGTTTTCAATCTCATTTAATTCTGCTCTAATTTTGGTTATTTCTTTTCTTCTACTGGATTTGGGATTGGAATTTTCTTCCTTTTCCAGTTGTTTGAGATGTCCCATTAAGTTGTTAACTTCCTCTCTTTCCGTTTTCTTGAAGAAGGCTTGCAATGCTATAAATTTCCCTCTTAGGACTGCCTTTGCGGTATCCCAGACTTTCTGATAACTCGTGTCTTCATTTTCATTGTGTTCTAAAAATTTGGTACTTTCCTTCTTGAACTTGCTATCATTCAGCATAAGGTTAGTTAGCTTCCATGTTTTTGTATGAGTCTGCAGATTCCTGTTGTTACTCAGTTCAACTTTTGTTCCATGATGGTCCGAGAAGATGCATGGAATAATTTCTATTCTTTTTAATTTGCTGAGGTTAGACTTGTGACCTAAGATGTAATCGATTTTGGAATATGTTCCATGGACTGATGAGAAAAATGTGTATTCAGTTTTGTTAGGATGAAATGTTCTATAGATGTCTGTTAAATCCAAAAGTTGAATAGTTACATGCAAATCTAAAATTTCTTTGCTAAGCTTCTTATCGGATGATCTAACCAATACTGCTAACGGAGTGTTAAAATTTCCGACATGATGGAGCTGAGAGACATCAAGTTGCGCATGCCTGCTATAGTATCTCTTATAAATGGAGGTGCATTCTGGTTGGGTGCATAGATACTGATAATTGAGATCTCATCATATTGAGTATTATCCTTAACAAATATAAAGTGGCCATCCTTGTATTTACTTACTTTTGTTGGTTTAAACCCTATTGTATCTGTGAATAAAACTGCAACACTTGCTTTTTTTTGCTTTCCATTAGCCTGGAATATAGATGACCATCCCTTCACCCTGAGTCTATATTTATCATTTAAGGTAAGATGAGATTCTTGTATACAGCAGATGTCTGATCTGAGTTTCTGTATCCAATTAGCCAATCTGTGCCTCTTTAGAGGACAATTTAAACCATTCACATTGATTACAATTATTGATAAGCTTGGTAAATTTTGGGTATCGAGTTGTTCGAAAGTCCAGTGGACATTTTTAATCCTTTTGCTACTGTGGAAGTTAGAATTTGATCAAAAGTTTCTGAGTGAGTTTACTTCTGTGATGGAGGATTGCACTGGTTATTATGCAGGATAGGCCTGAGAATATCCTGAAGAGCTGATTTAGTTATAGTTAATTTATTCAACATGTGAATGTCATTAAAGTATTTAATTTCTCCATCATAAATGAAACTCAGTTTAGCTGCATACAGGACCCTGGGTTGAAAGTTATTTTATTTTAGGAGGTTAAAATTTGATGACCACCCTCTTCTAGCCTGAAAGTTTTCAGTAGAGAGATCTCCAGTCATTCTAATATTCTTCCCCTTGTAGGATATGTTTTCCTACGTCTAACTGCTTTTAGGATTTTCTCATTCATATTAACATTAGTGAAGTTTATTATGATGTGTCCAGGGGATGTCTTACTTGGGTTGAGTCGTGCTGGACTTTTGAAGCTGTCTGCTTTCTGAATTTCAGGATCTCTTGGCATATCTAAAAAGTTTTCTTTCATTATTTCATGAAGAAGAGCCTCCGTTTTTTGTGAAGCAACTTCATAACCTTCATGGATTCCTATAAGGCAAATATTAGTTTTCTTTGAATTATCCCAGAGCTCTCTGAGAGAATGATCCATCTCTGCTTTCCATTTCTGTTCTTCTTTGGATACTTGGGCAAATTCAAAAGCATTGTGTTCAATGTCTGAGATCCTTTCTTCTGCCTGCTGCATTCTACTACCAAGGGATTCTACCATGTTTTTTAGATCTTTGAGGGCTGCAATCCCTTTCCTGAATGTTTCAAAATCTTTGGTGGTTTTTACTTTGAATTCGTGGAATTCTTGAATGAACTTTTGGAATGCCCCTTAAATTTCTAATTCTATCTTTGCCTCTATTCTATTAATCTTGTTTGCAATCTAAATTCTGAATTCGATTTCTGACATCTCCGCCATCTGTTCATGAAGGGGATCTTCAGTTATATCTGCCACATCCTTTCTTATGGGGGAGCGTTGATCTACTCTGGTTATTCATATTACCAGAGCTTTTCTGCTGATTCCACCCCATGATTATTTTACCCCATATGGCTTTTCCCCTTGAGCTTTTCAAGGACCCGTATGGTGTTATGGCCTGAGAGATTGGGGAACTGCTTGGTGTGTTAGTGCTAAGTGGCTCTGTCTTATTTTCACGTAGTCTCTGTCCTACTCTAGTGAATCAGTTACTCTTGGTTGAAGTCTTAGCTGTGGAGAAATACCAGCAATTAAGTCGGCCTGCCCCCCACAACAACAATTGGGCAAGGAAAATCAAACCTTCCTTCAACCATACACCCAGGGTACCACTTTGGATAGTCCTTGGGTGATTGGCCCGTTTCAAGGTGTCCAAATCAGTTATCCCAGTCAGCATCAGTCTCAGGTGTGACAGTTCAAAACGTCTCCAGCAACTAGATAGCAGGGGTCTGCTGGCAGCTCAAATATGACTCACTCCAGTGCTCGTTGAGGGCAAAAGGACCCACTCAGTAAATGAATTAGTCAGGGAAGGTTGATGCCTCCTTCCCCACCTTGCATTCAGTCACTGGTATTCCCACAGGGCTGTGACCCAGTTCTCTCCAGTGAGCAAATGTTCCCAGAATTTATGACAGCCTGGGTCATCACGAGATCTGTGTCCAGCAGGGGGAGATGAGTCCTGACATCCTTGGGTGCTTAATGTAGGCTGGGGCAGTTCACTCACTTCCAGCTCTGCACCTGGTTGATATTGCTGGAAGAATAGCACAGAGCAACTTCAAAGAATTTGTTTCTGTCCTGGCTAAATTCCTCTGCAGATCAGACGCTGCTTGAACTAATAGAAATCACAACTCAGCCCCTGGGCAGCAAGCAATTAGTTTTTACACTCAGGTGTCAATTCCAGCCTCTGCCTGCCCACTCCCTTTGTCTCAGCTAATAATCCCCTGAGGGCTGTGTGCTATTAGGCTCAGTGAAGCATTCCTCAGGCTCAACCCCTCCCTGGAAGTTTGTGGGCTCTGTGCATGCCCCACCCCAGGTCAGTACCGCCCTCCGCCCTTACTCACAGAATTTCCCAAATCCGCTCCACCAGTGGCTGCCACTGGAGAAAATGCCCAGCTTCCTTTGGTTGCCCAGAGAGACAGGGTGTGTCTGTTTGGAATGGCCTCAGGAGTGTGAGCCTTATTGTTCCTGCTGCTGCAGGTGCTGCTCTGCAACTCAGGATACCGCAGCTCCTATATGGTTCCCTCTCAGCTGACCATCCTCTCCTCACTCCCATGCCACAGAAACAGCACAGACCAGCACCAGCCCTTTCCCCCTCCACTCAAGAAAATGCCCATGAATCTGGACTCCCATGGGTCACAGACCTCCAGACCTAGACCTCAGAGTGACAGTGGAGGTGTGTCCTGGGAGTTTAGAGTTGCAGGTAGAGAATATATACAGCTTTATACAGTTTTACAGTTTTATGCCTGGCAGGAGAGTGTCGTGGCACCCTAGTAGGGGTAGGAGGTCCAGTTTTTAGAGGGTCTCTCCCATGGGATAGAGTGGGAGGACATTTGAACTCTGCTTGCTTGTTTGTATGGAGTAAACTGCGAGTCCTTCTTGTGGGGGAGGGGACTCCCATCCACTTGGTGGTGGATTTTATACCTTTTGTTTGTTTGGGGGTTGCTGCTTGCCTCAGCAGAGTTGATATGCGTTATTCAACCTGCTCTCTTGGCTCAGCTACAAACCATTGGTTTACTTGCTAAACTTCTGTCCTTTAAGTCTCCTTCTAGATGGGAGCCTCTGTGGAAAGCTGGCTGCAGTCCTCCATCTTGCCTCCGCCCCCTCCCCCTCATTCTTGTGATGCTTTACTAAAAAGAATGTGTTCTACCTCTATCCAGGTTAATACAAAAGATGTAAAGTCTCCATCTTTTTTAAGGGATGAATAGTATTCAATAGTATGCATATACCACAGCTTGTTAATCCATTCCTGGGATAGTAGGAATACAGGCTATTCTTAAGGCAAATAAACATAGTGAACACATACAGAAAGTTGTCTGTTTTCTAAATTCTCCTGTAATTATCACAGTGGCAGGTCCAAGCAGATATTGGATAAACATCCCTTCACAACACATCATTCTTTCTCAACAGGCAAAGGAAGCAAGCAACCAAGCCAAGCTTTCATCCACCACCCTTTTCCATGGCACTATTGCCAGCCTCAGTACTCATCTAAATATCCATCAACCAATTCCCAAGGTTTTCTCAAGGAAAAAGAATTATATCTGGAAAATCTAATATCAATTTAGTGCCTCAAAAACATGTTAGGAAAAATCAGGCTCATCCTAGGTGTTTGTTGTACAAACAAATCTGTGTGGGTTACAAGGTATCCAGACAGATCGGTCAGCCTGAGCTGACTCTAGACTTCCTGTGAAAGATCTCTAGAGTACCCATGTGTGTGAGGTAGATAGGTTGACTTCTCAGCAGAAGTCATCCCTACCTTAATCCAGGGTATTCAGGGGAAAGGGGACAGAGGCCTGATCCCTGGGGGGACAGGATAGACTATCCTTGTTTCTGATAGTCAGCTGGTAGGGAGGAGCTAAATTCTTTAAACGTCTGATATATACTTAGATCAGGAAACCTGGCTTACTTCCCCTGCAGGGATAGAACTGGTTTTTCCTTCCCCATTTCTAAATATACCATAGGCCTTCATTAGCAACCCCCTATCCTTTACCCAGTTTCATTCTCTCCAATCTTCCTGGGAATTTAGGATTCTTTCAGCCCTATCTTTTGGCAATTTTGCACTTTGCATATGCACCTTTGTTAGAAATCAATAAAACCCTTCTGAAGAAGCCACAGAAGAGCTGAATTTTCTCAGTTTACTGTTTGGCCTGAGATAATGAAAGCCTTTCCCAGGCATTCTTAGACTTTATGTTTTGTTTTGGTTTTTTGTTTGTTTGTTTTTTTGAGACAGAGCCTCAAGCTTTCCCCCTGGGTAGAGTGTCATGGCATCACAGCTCACAGCAACCTCCAACTCCTGGGCTCAAGCAAGTCTACTGCCTCAGCCTCCCAAGTAGCTGAGACTACAGGCACCCACCACACTGCCCGGTTATTTTTTGGTTGCAGCCGTCATTGTTGTCTGGCAGCCCGGGCTGGATTTGAACCCACCACCTTAGGTATATGTGGCTTGTGCCTTAGCCACTTGAGCCACAGGCACTCAGCCAGGCTATGTTTTAAACTAGCATAGATTATTTTTTCTTCAGCATTTTTTTCAGTCAGTTTTCAAACCAGATTGACATCTATGTGCAGTGACCTCCAATACCCACAACAAGAATAAATTCATGCATACCAGGAACAAAGAAGATAGATTAAAAGAGCACATCTATTCAGTGCTAGACCAGAGTATTGAAGTGATATTTTACAAACTGAGAAGCAATATCACACAATCTACATAAGACTATCAGCCATGAAGCTTCTGCCTTGAGATTTATTTTAGAGTTTTACTTTACCCTGATCACTATCACCATTTACTAGTGCTGTCTTATATTCTATTTCAAACACTAAATGATTATTTAAGAGACAGAATAGCTATTTTCACAAGAAAACTGTGGCCTCCCAGTGGAGTGGTAAAAGTTGCTGGCAGGTCAACTGAAGTGTCACTTCTAAGTTGATATGTTTTCAATATTCTTGTGTGTTACAGTGTTCTCAGCCAGAATGGGGCCCTCCACTAAAGCACAAAGGATCTTGAGTCACAGACATGCCAATATCAGGTCATGTCTCTGCTCCTTAACATGAAGCATTTATAATAGTATAGAGTCTGCATCCTCTGTCTTTCTGCATCCTACCTCATAAGCAGGACTGTCTCATCCTTTACAGAGGTAGAATGCTTTTTACCTTCCCCTTAGCTACAATGTAGCTAGATGTTAAACAGGGAAAGTACAGAGTTATATCTGCTTCTCTTATCTCTTCATGATACCCAATGATGGGGGATAACCACACCAAGAGCAAAGGTGGCAAGTGACAAGCAGATTTATCCTGCCTCTCCCATGTCCATTCTGCACCCCATAACATACTCTGCGAGTGTTCAGTGTCATGTTGGAATGCAAGAGCATCATAAAATTATGAGCAGAGTAGAGGAAGAAATTTCTTGGGGTCTACATATGTCTTGGTCAAGAACTGCACTTTTGAAACAAACTTAAGGATACACAACACTAACTCCCAAGCATTGCTATAAATTCTAAAGTTAGCTTACCACACAGACAAGTATCTATCTCCCTTCAAGTTAACTAAATTGCCCTAAGGCACCTTCCAAAATATCATGACCCCATGGAGTACTTCTAGAATGGGTTTCCCTTGGTTATTACTCCCTCCATGGAATCATGCCTTAGGGACTAATACAGGCAAAATGATAGTCACTGGACCCCTGCTGGGGAGAAAAAGTAGCCCTCAAAGTGATGGAATGGAAGGATGTTAGTATACAAAGACTAGAACACTTCTCTACTATCTACTCTGTTCTTAAAATATTTTCATCCTAATTTCCTGAATGGTTAATTTACCCACTTTTAACTCTACCCCTCAAATCCTACTTGTTCAAATGAGGCTTCTCTAATGACAGTATAGCTTAATTCTGTAACCAGTGCTAATGCTCTGTCACAGCATTCCAGAAGCTTCCACCTTTGCCTTACTTTAATGTTTTATTTTTTCCATAGCTCATGAACCAAGTTTATGAGTAACTTTATTTGTGCTATTTATTTGCTATACTTTCACTAAAATCCAAGTTCCATGGGAGAGGGAATTTTGTGTTTGTTCTCTGAGGAATATCTAATGTTTAACATAGTATTTCACAGAGACCAAGAATTCAATGTATATTTATTTACTGAATGAACACAGCTCCTATAGCAAAAATGGTGGGAAATTAAAGGTAAAACAGTATTCAAAAGAGTTTAAGAAACAAAATATTAGGAAGGGTCACAGAAATGTGTATTTCCCCTGCTAGGAAGAAATAATGTGAATTAAATTGCTTGATGCATATGACTTGCTCATGAGTTCTAAGAAAAGAGAAATAGGCATTTTTGTTCCCTAATAGATATCTGTTTCCATTTCCCTTGTTCACAGTGAATTTTAATCACCCATATAACATTAGAAATAAAAGTTAGTACATAACCTTTATGCTTTCCTGTGGTAGAGGCCACAGCCCAGGCTTCAGGCAAATGTCAGCTGATGTTGTTACCTTAGCTGCTGTTATTTATTCATTCTCTTTCCTAAAACCAAGTGGAATCATTTTAACACATCATTCTTTCTAGGAAGTATTCACTGGTATTTCAGTGAATTCTGAAAGACTACTATTTCATGCAGATTTGCCATTTTAAAAAATTGTCAAACTCAGCAGCATTTTTTGAAAGTAGAAATAGAGGGCCAGGTTCATTGTCAATAAAGTTTGTCAGCCTCTATTTTTAGATGTTAAGGTTCAATCAAATGAAGATCACTGTAGAAACTCATCTTAGATGCCTCTTGAATTATTACTATTCCACATTATTTTGAAGGAAAAAAATGATGCATATGAATCATGTGTATTAGTATATCGTGACTCACTTTGTGCCTGCCTTTACCATTCCTGATGTCAGAGTCAATGTGATGTCATGGAACAAATACTGAATTAGGGCCAAAAGGATCTGTGCTTAAATCTGAACAATATCAATTTAGACCCCCTTAACTCTCAAAAGTAAATCATAAACTCCATGTTACTATAAATATCCTTTACATTTCATTAGTTAATTTGTAACTTTGTTATAGTTATTGGCCAATGGTAGATAATAAAAGGAAGGCGTTGTTTAACAAATGCTTTCTCAGCATTATTGGGAAGGTACCATTCTGACTTCCAAGAGAACTGGAATAGTTATTAATAAGGAAAATAGAAGGATGTCTGTAAATATAAAAATCATTGAAAAAATCAGGAACTGATTAGTACCTATTCCATGAAAATAACGAAGGCCAGAGGAACCAATGTGAAAGTCATCCTGCAACCCATATTCTAGTCCTGCCTACCTACCACTGAAGTTATACTTCTAGAGTATAACTCCAAAGGGGTAAAAAAATTCTAAGTTACTCAGAAGAAATATTTCTAGCCCATGAAATTACTATAGTATACCGGCTAAAGAAAGGAGAGATTCTCTTTCTGGAGGAAAGAAACACCTGCTAATAGCAACATCATAGTCATTCTCATAGGGCCTCCTGTACATGTATGCTAAGCACTGGGCAGGTATGTCACATGACTGTTCTCCAGTATTTCAATCCTACCACACAGGTAGTATCATTAAACACATTCTACTGAAAAGAGAAATGTCTTAAGAGAATTGTATAGCCTGTTCAAGTTCACACAGTCAGTGATGGAGATGCAATTTTAATCCAGGTATATTCAATGTCAAAAGGAAGAGAGGCCCCCACAGTTATACCATTTCTAAGCCTTTGCTTTGTTACAAAATTAATTTTTTGAAAGGCAGGATACATATTTAACCCAAAAAGGAAGGATTCTGTAAGACTGTGAGTTGAGCTGTAACGGGACCATGAACTGTGTCTACATTTTTTGCTGTGGAGTAAGAAATAAGAAGCTAAGGGGTCGTTTTAGTAAAAAATGAATGATCATAATGTAAGAAGTGTGTTCAGTCAACACTGATTCCAGTTGTAGAAGAGGGCAGTGAGAATGGCAAATCTGACAACAGAAACCCATATTTCCTATACATAATCATGTCAGCTTTCAGGAAGACCCAGGCTTCAACCCCTAAACACTTGTTGGATTTGTAACGCCCCTATTCAGGAGTCCTCAAACTACGGCCCATGGGCCGCATGTAGCAGCCTAGGACATTTATCCCGCCTGCCAGGTGTTTTTGCCACCACTGCCTGCCCTGCTTAGCAGCCAACTCATCCCAGGGCCCACAGTCCGGCCCTCCATCATTCTGAGGGACAGTGAACTGGCCCCCTGTTTAAAAAGTTTGAGGACTCCTGCCCCTACTCCTTACACATCATCGAATGATCAATTCATACAAGAATTTACATTTGATGTTTTTTCTGAGGAAATAATTCTGTAATCTTAGAGGCTACTAGAAACTATAGGAAATGTCCATTTTAAATAGCTATAGCTTCCACAGATATAGTTCAGGGTAGCTGTCCAGCAGAAATTACCAGCACACTTCTGCTGTTATTAGACCTGGGCCACTGTAAGTTAACAACCTAAAGGAAAGCAGGCGGTCTTACATGGGGCTTCAGAACCGGGCAAAATATAACCAATATCAAGTATTAAAATATAGCTAATAATGGATGGCAACCCGTTTTCTAGTATTCACTGGCTTCCTGAGGACTCTGATGTCACAGAAGAGCAGTGAGATGTAGAGACAGAACTGGGTTAGAGTCAGGGTACCTTCACTCGGTGCCTACACAACTTCAGGAACTATTTACTCTCTCTGAGCAGTCACAGCTTCATTTACAAAATTAAAATGTTATGAGTGGCTTTTTAGGTTGCTGTAAGAATTAAGAGTGTTGCGTCAGGTAATAATCACAGGTTATGACCATGTACTACTGCATGAAGTAAGTGCGGCTGGGAAACTAGGACACTAGAATTAAGTAATGTAATAACATTTATAAAGTTAAAAGTCTTAGAAACAGGACTTGAACCCAAGTAGTTAGCACCAAAGGCCATGATCTTAACACACTATCCTATACCACTAAGTATCAAAATTCTATAGAGAGTGAAGACTATAAGAATACAAGTCACACGTACTTTTGCTACTGTTAATATTCCTATCACTACATAAGATGAGGTTACATGTTAAAACACTCAGAGCAAAGAACATGTAATACCTGGGACATTGTTGCAGATGTTGTCCTTCAACAATGCAGGCCTCTTTCTCAAGAAGTTCAGGACACCCCTTCCCACCTCCAATAGCCACATGCTTTACAATCCGGCTCCGGCTCCTAAATCCTGGCATGAGATTCCCTGAACGACATGTCTTGGAACAGGGGCTCCAGGAGGACCACTCGGAGGTTTCACAGTCTTTTGGCATGATGCAGGACTGAACTGTCAGTGGGAAGGAGTCCTGCATGCAAAGGCTGAAGGAACAAAAGCAAGAAATAGGAGGCCATAGATTAATAAATGCAACCACCACATGTAGTGTCTACTATAAGAAAAAAAAATTAAAATGTTAGAGACATCATGAGAAAATAGTGGAGGACATAACACTTTAAGACTGTACACTCTATTTCAACTGAAACCATGCAGCTGTTCCACTCTAGCTGGACACACATATAAGATGGGTCCACCTTCATCAGCACTACTGGAAATAGCAGGGTCCTTCTAGGGTGCTTTCACTGATGGTGTTGCCTATTACTACCATCTGTGACCATGCTTCATATCACAGACACTATCTCATAGCAAGCTGAAGAGTTTACATCTCATTACCTGCAAAGTGTACGTAAAAAAAAACTTAGGCTCTGGAAGGCTAAATAAATTGTCCAGTGTCAAACAAAGGTAAGTGTAAGCTTTATTATATTGATGTGTCTATTCTTATAAAAATTGTGCTGTAAAAAAGTGGTGTTATGTTTCCCCACTTTGTTAGGCTCTGAGCATCTATTTCCTCATCTGCAAAATGTGTGTGCAATCAAGTACTAACAGTCTAATTGGGAAATAGGGAAATAAATAAAAAGATAATGTAATAATGTGATGAACTCAACATAAGAGCATTTATAATGAATAGGAAAACACTGAAGAGGCAGCCAAGGATGAATCACCTGAGAAAGCAGGTGGGTGCTTAGAGAAAAGGACACCTGAACAGAGTGTTTAAAAAATTAATAGGAGCTTCTCAGGCACAGAGGGAACTCTATTCTTAGTCAAGAGAATAGCATATCCAAAGCCTTGAAATAATACCCTGTGGGGATTGGAACCTCTATTAAGCTGGGACTAGATGTACTGGCTCACAAAAGCAGGAATTTCCAAGCCACTTAACTTTATACAAGCTTAAAAGTGGTTAAGGTAGGAGTATTTATACTACAGAAATCAGCAAATACTCCAAATCAAGCCCTCTCACCTGGACTCCAAGACCCACTTGTTAAATGTTTAATGAGCACACCACTGGAAAAAAGTGTAAGCCAATTTGTTCAACTGAAACAGAAAGTGCAAGGAGGAAAGTGGATCAATAAGAGGTACAAGAATTCTGTAAAAATAGCTCTGGAATGGCTTCATGTCATGGGCTAAGGAACTTAGTTTTAATTGAGTATTAATTTCAAGTAGAGAAGTCAGACTCACATGGGAAGATAATACTTCAAATATGAATTGGGATTCTTTTCTGTTTTCACTTCTGTGTTATTAACCCTTCCTTTACTCAGTCAGAGGCACCCATTACTTTGGGAGGAAAGAAAGGTCAGTGCTCACTTAGACATGGTTTGCGTAATTGTTCCTCTGTATATGGTCAAAAAGAAGGAGAAGTCTTAAATTGTTTCCAGGTTTCCAACCTGGGAAAATGTGCAGATAAGACCACTTATAGAAGATAGTGTCCAGGTGAGAATAAAACGTCATCACATTTGGCCAGAGTGATGAGTCAATTTTAATAAAATTCCATACTTATATTCCTCATTGAGAGTTAATGTGTTATTCATAGAGAAAAGGGTAAACTGAGATAAGACAAACCTCTGGTCCAACTTTTAAAAAATCTATTTAGATCATATAGACTCCTTCAAAATGAAAAGGGAAGTATATCATTGTCATTATTCCATCCAAAGTGACATTTTGAGGGCCTGGGATCAAACCACACTAGGAAGAATCTTTCCTAAAAAAATTCCACCTAATACAGAACATAATGTCACTGTCACTGAGCAACATGGAGGTTGTGGGGGGGCCATAACACGAAGCTGTGGATGAAGAAGTTCCTAGATTTTGAAATTTCAAAAATTTTTGTGTGCTGAGTTATACCCCTTGAAAATCAGTATGGTCAAGTCCTAACTTCCAGAATGTAACCTCATTTTGAAATGGGGTCTTTAAAGAGGTGTTATGTTAGAATGAGGCCTTAGCATAGGCACTACTCAGTAGGAGTGGGCCTTCTAAGAATAAATTAGGACACAGACATACACACACATACACAGAGGGAAGACGGCCATCTAGGCCATCTAAGCCAAGCACAGAAGACTCAGTGAAAGGACCCCTGCCAACACTTTGCTCTTGGACTTCCAGCTTCCAGAATGTGGGAAAATTGTTTGTTTGCTTGTTTGTTTGTTTTTGAGACAACCAGTCTGTGATACTTCATCAAGGCAGCTGGAGCAAGCAAATACAGAATGTAATTAAGTGCTTTGAATTGTGTATGCTTTTAGAAAATAAGTCTTAATTCCCAAGACGAACCCTATTCTTCCCCTGATTAAGAACACCCCGGAGTATTTTGTCCTATGTCTGCAGGTGAAGTGGTGGCCCGCTGTTCCCCATCTACCTGCTTGCACTGTCAATTGCTCACGTTTCCCACACTGGCTTTCCCTACCCAACTAGTAGAACAGGTAATCAGTCTCCAACAGTGACATGTGTACAGAGTTGCAAGAATTAACTAAGCTTTCATATCTTTGGAAAGGGCTCCTAATTTTTGTTTTCTTACCCCCAAATGCATGTGTCCCATTGATTATATACTTGTGTGCTTTCCATGATATTTTTGCTAGCCCACCTTCTTGATTAAAAAAAAATAATAAAAGACACTACATTGGGCTCCAGTCTAATTTGATCAGTGAGATTCTCTTTTCTGGAAGAGTGGAAGGAACACTAAATGGTGAACAAGAACTACGTGGGTTGTTATTTTTGCATCACAGCATATTAGCATGACCTTAATCTTTTGGCTGCTTATTTTCATTATCAGCAGGGAAAAAAAATAACAGCAATAAGAATACATAATAATATCAATGACAATAATATGATAACAACAAAATCAACTTGCAGCAACCCCCTCACTTTCTGGCAACCTTCAGCAAAAGTAGAATCACCTTACAAACTAAATCCCATAATGAAGATTTTTGTCCATAGGCAGAAATGTCAATTGATTCTTTCCTAGAACATGGTATGCCTTCTTATTGAAATGGGCCCCTATCGTTGATTTGTCTTGTAAAAGGGAGACACTGTTATGATTCTACCTCCTTGACATTCATTCATAGAGCATGTCTTCATTTAGAAATTACTTCACAAGTAGTCAACTATAAAGGAAATCTTTAGAAATCTTAAAAAATTACTCTAGCAATTCTTACTTTCCCTGGAAATGTAGGGAAATCTCTCTACTTACAAAGAGGGCAGAGACTCTCATAAAATAACTATCAGCAGTAAATGCCTCAATTCATTAGCACTTCAGTTACCACTACTTTACAACAATATCGAATATGTATGTCAAAAAAAGAATACATACAAAAAAGAGTAGGGTAATATAAGAAAACACTAACATTTGGTTCAGATTTCCTTAAAAAAGAGCAAAAAATTACAAATTCAGGTGAAATCCTCTGTGTCCTTTGAAATCCCTGTTTCATTTCTCGCTTCCTAGACATAGGTGACCACCAGCCTCAAAGCAATTTGTAATATTTCAGACTTAAAAAAATATAATATAAAAAGAACAAATGTTTATACTTTAACTAAAGATGTATATACCTATATTTATAAAGAGCACATAGCATTGTCATGTTTTCTTTTAATTTTCACCTAAATATTGCTCTGAAAAATATTTTCCTTACTTAATATTATAATTTCTAGAGCTATCTATGTCAATAAATACAGATAGTATTCATTCATTTTTATTACTATGTAATATTCCAGTATATGGGTACATGGTAATGTAGTTATTCATTTCCCAATGAGTAGGTCCTTTGTGCTCGATTTCTTGCAGTTCCATAGGATGATACATTGAACCTCCTTCTACAAGTCTCTATGTATTGCACATGTAAGAGAGATTTCCCTAGTATTATTGCCTAGAATTGAGACATAAATATTTATACAAGAAAATGTGTTAGGTATTGCCCAATTTCTCCTTTGTAATATGCTTCCAATTCTTGGCATTATCAGGTTTATTTTTCTAAAATGCTGAGATAATGCATTTGTGTTTCAGATGGCCAGGCGGCTTCATGTTCTTCTCACATCTTTAGTGACTACTCAACTTTCTATTCTGCAAATCAGCCCCTACAGTTTGCCCACTGTGATATGCTGAATAATGGTCCCCTGAAGATATCCACATCCTAATCCTAAGTGCATTAACTTATATGGCAAAAGGGACTTTGCAGATGTGATTAAGGATGATGAGATGGGGAATGATACTGGAGTATCCAGGTGGATCCAATATAGTCACAGCATCTTTATAAAAGGGCAATAGAAGCAAAGCATTCATCAAGTCAGAGAAACATAGGTTGGAGTGAAGTGAGGCCATACACCAAGAGTGTGGGCAGATTCTAGAATCTGGAAAAGACAAAGATGCAATTTCCTCCCCTAAAACAGCCAGAAAGAACATAAATTGTGGTATATGTACACCATGGAATACTATGCAGCCATTAAGAAAGATGGAGACTTTACCTCCTTCATGTTTACATGGATGGAGCTGGGAAATTCTTCTTAGCAAAGTATACCAAGAACGAAAGAAAAAGTATCCAATGTACTCAGCCCTACTATGAAACTAACTTATAGCTTTCATAGGAAAGGTATAACCCAATTTTAGCCCAGGAATATGGGGAGAGGGGAGAGGGAGGGGAGGGGAGGGAGGAGGGAGGGTGATTAGTGGGATCACACCTATGGTTCATCCTATAAGGGTACATGTGAATGTACATGGAGGGTGATTGGAGGGAGGGTGATTGGTGGGATCACACCTATGGTTCATCCTATAAGGGTATATGTGAATCTCTCTAATTGTAGAATATAAATGTCTTAACACAATAACTAAGAAGAAGACATGAAGGCTATGTTAACCAGTTGGATGAAAGTATTTCAAATTGTGTACAGAAACAGTACACTGTACCCCATGATACTATTAATGTACACTTCTATGATAAAAAAAGAAATTAAAAAAATAGAAAATAAAAAAATGCAGTGCCAAATCAAAAAAAAAAAAAACACAGAATAATTTCCCTTAGTTCAAGACCTTTAATAGTATTGCCTTCTGACCTGTATTTTTTCCCACTGGGTTTAAGATGTGCACTCACATGAATAGGGTTGTCTGTGTGTGTGTGTGTGTGTGCGCGCGCACACGCGCGCGTTCACAGATAGATGTCAACAATAAATAGATATAAAGGTATATATATTATATTCTAAATAGTAACTTTTAATAGTAGAAATTAATTAATTATTTAGGCTTAATTTCTTGCTCCCTACATTATCACATTCTATTCAGAGGTCCTGATCTCTGTTTATTTTGGTTTCACATTGGACTTCACTTATATACCTAAGGATTCTTTGCTATCAGGGATTAAAGTGATGCATTACAGATAGGAAATTCTTTGATCATAGGTGGTGCTCACCCCATGGTAAATATTATCACTGACTTAATGCCAGGACCAGGCCATTTTATTGGAGCTCCTCAAATTTTCTGCTATCTTACCTTTCTCCCAAGATAGGAATCTCCTATGTCTTACCTTCATGTGTTTGGACATGGTTGGTAGCTTTATGAAACTGATCTGCTGTCAAGGTACCCAAATAAACTGTGCATGGAATTTCACTTATACTGTGACTTATACTTCCAGTCACAGTACAGTGTTTCACTATTATGTTTCACAACTATACTATGTTCTGTGGGTAAAGCGGTACTTTTTACGACCATTGAACACATTTGTCTTCAGTTATTTACCACCTATTATCCCTAAACCTGCTAAAAAATCTTGTATTTGTCATAATAGAAAAGGATATACTGTGATTATATTTTATCAAAATAATTATTTACTTTCCTTTCACATAAAGTGTGATGAAGATTATTCATATATCCCAGAGGGTAATTCTCTAACTGAAGACTTAAAGATCCAGGTTGTGTCCACTTTATAGTGTTACTATCAAGAATATGTAGCTTTCAAGTTCACCTTTGAAAAGGAAACAGAGGGCAGGTGGGCAGTCCAAGGTAATGCATAATTATAACTTACAAGGGGTTTATGTTTCCTCTGCCACATGCCATTGGCCAGACCTTGGTCAAATGGCTACAATAAATTTGCAAACAAGAGAGTGAGGGTGGAATATGGAAGAGGCCAGAGTATGATAAATGTATAGATTTGTACTTAATGCAATTATCTCCATATAAATTGAATTGCTTCTTGCAGAACTTCCACTGAAGAAAAGCTTTCTACTTTTTCCACTCTGCTAGGTTAATTGCCACTCATCTCTATGCTTTTCAGTTCTCCAAATTTGTTGACTTTTTTCATCTGTAATATAGTTTCCCATACGTTTTTCCTTGAGAGTTCATGGAGTTAACTTGAGAGTTAACTCCATGAGAGTTTCCTTGAGAGTTAAAATTACTATCATTTAAGTAGTGTTCTGGAAT
>NW_003852475.1:5326917-5331718 GCF_000181295.1 Otolemur garnettii | reverse complement strand
TTTCCTTGAGAGTTCATGGAGTTAACTTGAGAGTTAACTCCATGAGAGTTTCCTTGAGAGTTAAAATTACTATCATTTAAGTAGTGTTCTGGAATACAACAGACAACAATGTTTATTCTCACTTTACCATATTCAACAGAAAACTGAAAAGTTATATGACACAAATTTTGCTAAAGCCATATAATGATCCAGTACATAAATCAACATATTCCTAGAAAACTAATTCTATTCTGCATATGGAAAAAATACTAATGGTAAATAATTAAAAACATGAGTCATTAATGGTGAAAGTATTTCAATTTCTATTAATTTCATTGTAAATTATATAATATCTCTTTACAGAACTTAATACTTCCAGAATATACTCTTATAGTTAAAATGTATTTTTTATAGAAGTGAAATTACAACTCTAAGAAAGTATCTTAGAAACAATAAAACAGTGGCCATTTTAAATCAACATTATTCCAATTATTTAACAAAAACATTGCTATTCATATGGCAGCATCTTACACAAATAATAGCAAGATAACAAGGGAACAGTTGCTGCTAATTCAGGAAATGTTCATAAGATCACCCCATGAAAATAATGCCAAGGAATAAAATGTGAATGGAAGAATGAGGAGAAATGAACCAGAACTGAGATAGGCTTAAAAGAGAATCTACTTGGGAAATCAGATACAGTGTATGCTGTTACTTTTAATACTTTTGACTCCAACCTGGTAGCATTATGCTGCCACCAGTAAAACTAAAAGAAACATCAAGAAAAACTATGAGAATGATAATTTGAAGGAGGAAAACATGTATATACCAAGGTTTACCCTTGACTGTTTTAGAAACCTAATGAAAAAAATGAACACTGCCATGTATTGCAATATAAGATTTAGCAAAGGCATTTTAACGAGCAGAGTTTTTTACAAATATAGTCTGAAAAACAATTTTCTAATGTTGAAAATAACTTTAAATTACTAAGAAAAATATTAAGGATCACTAAGAAATTTAACTAAAAGAGATTTTCTCTATGACCTCCTTTCTCTGGTAAATTAACCTGAGATAACTTATGTCTGATTTGACAAAAATGTTTACCTAAGGTTAGCATTTACAACTAATTGGGGTGGGGTAGGTGAGTTATATGTCCTTCTTCTTTCAAATTCTCAATAAAATAAAACTACACTATTAAAATGCCTCTTACTTTTTTACCTTGATTTATACAATTTTAAACTTTTCAATAGGTAATAAACCTAACATCACACAGTAAAGCTAAAATAGCACTATGAAATTACATTTTAAATATGCTGTTCAGCTGCTTCTGTGCAATAGATTGTTCTATAGATATAGAGATAAACACACAGATCTGAGATATTAAATTCTTGACAAGAAATATCCTTGAGTGTGATGTTACATCAAAATGGAATGTTTTTAGTATTATGATCATTGCCTGTCACTAGAAAACATTATTCAACAGAGATTTAAAATGCAGTGAAATTCTCAGAACAGATTTTATCTTCTCCAAATTTCTTAGACAGAGTACTAAGAATGATATGTAGGTACATATTTGTGGACGTGTGTGTAACTGCTTAAAGATAAAAGCAGTACTAGCAATCATTTGAAGGTCTTGGCCACTACCTTCATTTCATGGAGAAGGAGGCAGACCCCCAAAAGATAAGTAATTACCTAACATACACACAGGAAAAATGTAGTATGGCCAAGATTAAAATTAATTTTTCCTACCATTTAGACCAAAACTATGCTAAGAGCGGTTATACACCAATTTATAATACCCTGGCCCCCAAGTTATAATTAAAAAAAAAAAGCCTATCTGAACTTGAGTTCTAGAAAACCATGGCAGTTGCCCGACTGTGAAATTCCCACACCACCACTGGCCCTAAAAAAAATATAACAGGGAAAACAAATTAAACCATATATTACCTTTGCTTTTCCCCTTACCGGAGGCAGAACATGAACACACGTATACATGTACACACATACACACCTCCAAATTATGTATATTTGAATAGAAAAAAACCTTAAGAGATTTCCTATTATGGATGCAATCCATAATGTTGAGAAGTAGAGAAGAATAGTGTTAAGAGAATCCATGAAAAGAAAACAGAGGAGTGAAGGACTCAGATGAAGGACAAAATCACTTCCAGAAAAGGTAATTTCATCAATGGCTTCAACATCCAGAATACAATTCAGAACTTGGCAGTTCACAGTATAGATACAGAGAACATACTAGAAAGTACATGGTCCTGGAAGTGGCTGTCACAAAGAAGCATTTCTTTGGGGGATAATCACAAATATTCACAGGATACTTGGCGGACCTTAGAGATGAGGCAATGAAGAGAAAGAATATAGAGGAGAAAATTAAGGATCCTGCAGAAACAAAGATGAGACAAGACACCACTTTTTCCTTAACACTACTATGAGCAGCAAGGGAACTTCACAAAAGAGGGAGGTACTGACAGAAAGGATGCTTTTGAAAGAGAAGCAACATTTATGAAATGAACAGAACCTGAAATAAAGTAGACTACATTCATTCAAAACTGCAATTAAAAAACAAAATCTCAAAGATCTACTTTTGATAAAAAGTCTTCCCCCAGTAACCAAGCACAAAGCTGACCAAAGAAAAGACAAAACAGACAAACAAAAAAACCCTATGAAACAGGGCAGCGCCTGTGGTTCAGTGGGTAGGGCACCAGGCCCTTATACCAAGGATGGCAGGTTTAAACACGGCCCCGGCAAAACTGCAACAAAAAATAGCCAGGCATTCTGGCGAGCACCTGTAGCCTCAGCTGCTGGGGAAGTTGAGGCAAGAGAATCACCTAAGCCCAGGAGCTGGAGGTTGCTGTGAACTGTGATGTCACAGCATTCTACCAAGGGTGATAAAGTGAGACTCTGTCTCTAAAAAAAAAAAAAAAAACCTATAAAACAACACATTATACTGCACTACATAGCCTCAATAAGCATTTGAAAGTAAGAGGGGAAAATGCCTTGAATAAGGAATTAAGGGTCATAAGGGATTAAAAAAAAGTGATTTGATTGAATTCAGAAAAAAATAGAAGAAAATATCATTCCATTCTAACAATGATTTATGCAGTACAACATGTCCAAGAAAGAACAGACTCAAATGACAACAAAATAGATTCAATGAAAACACTGAAAAGGAAAAAATGAAAAGTTGAATAAATAAGATAAAGATAGAAGAGAGTTCAGAGAAAGTAGATAAAATATAAAATATCCCTACGTATATGTGTGCTTGTGTATATATATACTTCCCTGATAAAGAAAGTCAAAACACTGACAAAAGTAATTTCAAAACTATAGTATTCCCTGAAGTCTCCAAGAAGAAAAACTAACCTTAATCTATATGTTTAAAGCACTTTCCACATACCATGGAAATATAACCCAGAATAATTAACTCTAAGACATATACTAATAAAACAATTAGATTTCAAAGCGAAAAAATCAAGTCTTCAGAAAAAAAGATGAAATAATTCAAAAATGCAAAGAAACACATTGACAGCAGACTTCCCAAAAACAGCATACAAATCAAGGTTGCAATGGAGTCACATTTTTAAGAAAAGTAAAAAGAAAATGTGAACCAACAATATTATATCAAGCTAAATAGTTCTTCAAATAGTTTTGAAATCTCCCAATGTGAGAAAATAATGTATACTGTTATTTTTCTTAAGAATATACAGAAAATTGACCTTCATTCAGTCAAAAATATTTGAAATACTTTGCCAAAATGACTAAAGCATTTCAAATATATAATTGTAGAGCTAAAATTACAATGAGGGTGGCATAGTAGGTAGAAGAATAATATGTAAACATTACATGTTCTGAGAAAGTAAAATAAGTCCACCTACAGCATAGAAGTAGAACTGAATAAAGTGAAGAAAAATGTCCACAATCTGTTTATGAAGCAGGTATAATCATCATATCTCAACCTGATAAACAGACCAACAAGAAAATGAAAGTGAATATATTAGAAATGTAGAAACAGATCAGCATTAGAAAAGATACTGATATAATTCACCAGAGTAATAAGTCTAAAGATAAAAACCATGTAATGGTCTCCAAAAATGCTGAAAAAGCCTTTGACAAAATTCAACATCCATTCTTCATATAAACTCTTGTAAAAAAACAGAAATGGACAGATATTCCCTTAATATAGTCAAATACACATACACACACCCCCTCCTGACAGGCATACAGCCCCAACCATCAAATAAAAGTTCTAATTCCAGGAACCTATGAATGTGTTACTTTCAACAGCAAAAGATTCCTTTAAAATGTGATTAAGTAGTTTAATATGGGAAGGTTAGCCTGGATTATCCAGGTGGGTCTCATATAATAACGGAGTGACTTTTAAGTAACAGAGAGATATAGAAGAGGGAGGATCAGAATCAGAGAGTGATTTGAAGAAGCTGCCCTGTTGGGCAAAGGAGGCAACCAGTCTATAGGGTGTAAATACAAAGAAATACATTCTACTCCAGAGCTTGCAGAATAAATGAAACCCTGCTAATAACTTGATTTTATTTCAGAACAATCCATTTCAGACTTCTAATTTCTAAAAGTATGCAATAATAAATGTGTTGTTTTCAACCACTAAATCTGTGGTAATGTTACAGGAGTGATAGGAAAATAATAAATACCTCAACCCTGGCTCAGCGCCTGTGGCTCAAGTGGCTAAGGCGCCAGCCACATACACCTAAGGTGGCAGGTTCGAATCCAGCCTGGGTCCGCCAAAAACAACAATGACGGCTGCAACCAAAAAATGGCAAGGCGTTGTGGCGGG
>NW_003852475.1:5314954-5326780 GCF_000181295.1 Otolemur garnettii | reverse complement strand
AAAAAAAAAAAAAAAATACCTCAACCCTAAAGGCAGAATTTTACTTAATGGAGAAATCTTGGAGGCACTTTCATGACATGAAGGGAAGGTGAGAATACTCACTACCTTCACTAATATTTAACATTTTTCTATAGTTAATGCATTAAACTAGAGAAAACAATAATTACTGTAAGAACTGTAGAAAAAGCAATAAAACCTCTCTATTCTCTAACATGACATTGTATTTGAAAATTACTAAAGACTAATGATAAAAGCAAATAATAAAATGATAGAGCATATTAGTATTTTATAAAATTAGCATACATAAATCAATAGCATTTTCTAATAACCACTTAGAGAATAAAACAGATCATGAAACTCCATACACAATAGTAACAGTAATGTAAAAGACTTAAGAAAACAAGACGATGTGATCAAGATCCCTTTAAAACACTTAGAACCCAAAATAGACTTTATACAAATGAAAATATGTCCCTGATTTTGGGTTAGAACACCTGAAAATCATCAAGATTTTAATTCTTTCTAAATTTATGCATAATCAAAATTTAGCTTATTTATGGACCTAGATAATTTGATCTAAAACTTTGTAAGGAAAAATTATCTTACAAGAATGGCTAGAAAATGCAGGTAAAGAGTAGCTATGAGGAGGGACTGGCCCTATCAAATATTAAAACACACTGGCGAGACCTTTCTAGTGAAAATAGTGTGCAATTCATAAATAGACAAATGCAATAAAAGTGTAGTAAGAAACCAAACTATATATAGATGTCCAATATGTAATAAATATGTTATCTTAATCATAGGGACAAAGAGAGAGAATCTTTTTTGTTAATGGTACTGGCACACTGGAAAGACTTTAGAAAAGGATATAAACAGACTCATTCCTCATACCACACACAGTCCAAATTGATCAAAGATTCTAATGTAAAACCTAAAATTATGTATACACCTGGAGGAACCATGGGTAAACTTAAGCTGGGTGTGGGGAAAGACTCTCTAACTATGAGTAAAATTCCAAAGGCCATAAAACAAATAATCAATACAATTAATTATGTAAATTTTCTTTAAAAATTTCTACACAACACAAATAAGCAAAGTCAAAACTCAAATGCCCAACTAAGAGAAAACATTTACAATGTATATCACACAGAACTCTAAAAACAAAGATCTGAATGTGAGGGCAAAGACAAAATTTCCGACAGAAATACAAGCTAACTACATAAACAATTCACAAGAAGAGCTGTAAGTATGGACCCTAAATATATCAGCAAATTTTCAAATTCATGCTAATTTAAAAGAAATGCTGGCTTGGTGCCTGTAGCTCAAGTGGCTAAGGCACCAGCCACATACACCAGAGCTGGCTGGTTCGAATCCAGCCTGGACCTGCCAAACAACAATGACAACTACAACCAAAAATAGCCAGGCGTTGTGGCAGGCACCTGTAGCCCCAGCTACTTGGGAGGCTAAGGCAAGAGAATCACTTAAGCCCAGGAGTTGGAGGTTGCTGTGAACTGTGATTCCACAGTACTCTACCCAGGGCAACAGCTTGAGGCTCTGTCTCAAAAAACAAAAACAAACAAAAAAAAAGAAATGTCAACTTAAAGCTCTACTGTGATGCCATCTCTCACACCTCAGATTGGCAAAAATTCAATAACTTGACAACATAGTCTCTTTGCAATGTTGCAGATAGGAATACAAGAATGGTACCATTAATATTAAAAAGAATTTAGCAATATCTAATGAAACTTTTAAACATTTATCCTTTTATACATCCATCATTTTTTCTTCAAATTTATCCTGGATAGCTACACCTTAAAACACTAAAATATATGTGTAGATGTTTATTTATTAAAAATTATTTGAAATTGAATATTATTGGAAACTACCTAAATGTCCAAGCACAGAAATTTGTTCCAATAAACTCTGGCAGCACACAAAACAAATCACTAGGTTATTGCAAAAAAGAATGAGGAAGAATCTGAGTAACTGATACAAATCAATTCCAAGGAAATAATTATTTAGTGAAAACATTCAAAAGGGATTCTACAATATACTACCTTTTGTGTAAGAAAGAAAGGAAAATAGGAAAATGCAAAGAAGCATGAGGATCAACTTGAAAACAAGAAAGTTGGTTATCTGCAAGGGGTAGAAGGTGTGAGATTGAGGTAGAGAGGGAAGAGTGGCAGTTCTGAGTATAGCTATGCATACTTTTGAGTTTTATAAACATGTTAATATATAATACAATCAAAATGCAAAATTAATATGCTGAGGAGAAATAAAATCTAAAACTGAAAAGGAAATGGAAAAAGGAGAAATGAAAATATCCTTCATTCTCATTCCCACCAACTTAATCTGAAAAAAAAAACTGTATTTTCTACTATTTTCATATAACAAATTATGAAAATAACTTGTGTTATGTGGGGGTCTACATGTTTTTCTGTTTGGGTGGGAATAGAATGTTATGTGGGGGTCTACATGTGTTTCTGTTTGTGTAAGAATAGAAATGTATAATAAAATTTTGTGGTAGAAACAAAAGACAAAGGAACAATCAGTTCTGAGCTATAGAGATGATTTTTTATAGTCTTAAAATTTATTAACCTTCAAGCACTCAACTTATGTGCCAATCACAGTGTATTTATTTAATTACACTGGTCTGAGAATCAAAAGCATGTTGACATGTACCAAAAAATCATACTTCTAAAAAGATTGCCCACACCAAATGTTTCTCTATATAGAAATAAATGTAAAACCTATTCATCTGCTTTTTACTCAAACAAGTATAAATGAATTTCTATTCATAAGAACACCAGTCCTAGTCTGTAGCCCAGATTTCTTAATTCAGTCATACTTTTACTTTGAACAATAAAAGGAACAAGGTGAAACAAAACAAAACCAGAATAGAAAAGACCATTTCATTTCCCCTGTAAAGGTATTATAAAAAGCCAATAACAGCATCATTGATATATGAGAAAGAATTATGAACAGACTGTATGACAGCTATTTTAAAATGTAATAATAGAACCTCAGAGAAACTCCTGTCAAAATAAAAGAAAAATTAGGATGTGCAAAGCAAAAGATCTTTAAGCCCAAGAGGTAAATCAATGATGAGAGAGCTGAGTAGCAGAGAGAGTAAAACAACTGTCTACCACACTGCAAATATAACTGCAAAGGGAAAATCGCTTGAGGTGATTATCAAAAGTCACAGTAATCAATGAGATAGCCAGTAAAGGGCATTAATTAAAGCTCTGTGGTGTCCTAGATTGAGAAAGTGACTTTCAGCAAGGCACAAACAGTGGTTCAAATTATGGAAGTAAAGGCAAGCGTTTCCTATCCCAATTGACACGACAACCAAGAGCAGCCACAATCAAAACAGAAGCAACAGAATGCCACTTGCCCCTACAGTCTCACAGAGACTACCAAAAAGGAAATAGGTCTGGAGTTAGATACGTACACACAGTGAAAGGAATCTCCACTTTAGACAAACTATAATGATTAAGGGAAACTTAAACTTAATCTTAGAAGTCAATAGATGCACAAAGATATGGTTTTTTTCTGAATGCATTAAATCCATGTAAAGAAAATTGTCACTTTTCAGAGATGGAGTTGAGCCTTTTTAGCAAAATTCTGGTAGGCTATGCCAACATAGTTCATCAGGGTGGATAGAAATAAGACATTATCAAGCACGCAATCACACAGCTGTCAGAAGTAACATTTTTGGTTTTAGCAGTTAAAAGTTAGAGAAATAGAAATGTCCCCACTTAATACCATATTTTTCTAGTAAACTAATCATTTCATGATATTATATGTGTCATTTGATAATTTTTTGATGACTAAATGAAACGAGCTTTATAGATTTCATGACAATGTAACACAACAATATAAACAAAGCTATTTTGGGTCAATCTGCTGTCTAGCACTCAAAAAAAAAAAAAAACCAACAGCTATGTGTATCAGTACAAAATTTTGAGACACACAAAAATCAAGAAACATAAAATCTGCATAGACAGAAACAAATGAAGCCCTCCTAGAAACAGTGACAAACAAAGCAGGTTCATTGTGTTTCTTGGAAGTGAAATAATGGACCAAATACAGTCTGTCTCAAAACTTTCATAGTAACCTACATACTTCTGGTTTCATTCCAGCATGAAAGAAACCACAAAGTGATCACTCTGTCTCACATTAAGAAAAATGCTAAACAAACTGAAAATCAATAACTTTTCTTAGATTCATCAGGGAAGGAAGTCATAGAGCAAATGGCTGCCTCCAAAATTAGAGATACAAACAGACAGACATATAGAATCACAACTTAGTGGAGGAAAAGCTGGGAACAGAAACCACTAATAGAGCCAGAATCAGGGTAGGAAAACATAAACTATAATTAACAAATCACTGGAGACTCAGTGTATGCAAGCTTAACAGTTAAAGATGCAAAAGTGGGACCAGTCCTAGTGGAGACCATACACTTTTGTAAGTTATACATACTTCCAGCAGCCCTGCCAAGTCATCTACGTGAAGATCAGAGAAATTTCTTTTTTTTTTGAGACAGAGCCTCAAGCTGTCCCCCTAGGTAGAGTGCCGTGGCATAGCTCACAGCAATCTCCAACTCCTGGGCTCAAGCGAGTCTCCTGCCTCTGCCTCCCAAGTTGCTGGGCCCACAGGTTCCCGCCACAACACCTGGCTATTTTTTTGGTTGCAGCCGTCATTGTTTGGTGGGCCTGGGCTGAATTTGAACGCGCCACCTCAGGTGTATGTGGCTGGTGGCTTAGCCACTTGAGCCACTGGCGCCTAGCTGCAGAGAAATTTCTTGTCACACTATCGTCAGGGAAAAGGAAAGTAGATATTTAGAAGAACACCAAAAGAATGCTGTTTTCTTAATAAGGTCTGTCCTCAAATCAAGCTACCTTATCGTAGCCTAAACTCACTGGGGTTTGCCCAGACTCTGACAGGGAAGAAGGAAAATACCCAACTCCAGACCCCTCCACCTTCTCGCCTTACATAAGTTAGGAGCAAAGGGAGAGAAGAACCTAAGAAGAGTCTGTGAAGACCACAGCCCAGAGACAAACATGCTTAATAAAATATCAGACTAAAGAATCTTGCCCCTACTCCAAAACATAGCACATCATTAATAGGGTTCCTGCAAAATGTAAGAGGTTTACCACAGAAATAGTGGCTTGTTTTTGACTTTATTTAGAAAAAGCCTCCAAGGATACTTGAAGATAACAGAAAAGAAAAAAAAAAAAAAAACACGGGTATAATAAAAAACAAACAAAAACAGAAACACCAGACAACATGTTAGATTCTGATACCTATAATTATACCAAACAGCATAACTTAACATCAGGGAAACATACACAACCTCACACCAAAGACCTTAGTTCCTATTGTCCAGTATATGATGTCAGTATTTCAGCAAAATAATACATAGCACGTGAAAAAATAAGAAACACAGCTTGAAAAGGAAGGGTAAGTATCAAAACTGGATTTAGATATGGCACAGATTTTGGCATTGTCAGACAGTACATATAAAACAATCATAATTAATATACTAAAGTATAAAAGTGGACAGTATACAAGAACATAAGGATAATTTATGCAGTGAGACAGAAACTCCAAGACAAACAAAAGAAGTAACAGAAATCAAAAGAAATATAGGTGAAAGAGAAGTACTTTTTGTGGTCATCAGTAGACCAAGAACCTAGAAAAGAATCAGTGAGCTTGAAAACATGTTAATAGAAATTACTAAAATTGGAATACAGAACAATAAAAATTGAAAATATCTAGAATTGTGGTCCAATAATAAAAGATGTAGATAAACAGAATGTGAAATGAAGAAGGAAAATGAAAAGAGGAAAACATTTCAAGTAATAATGTCTGAGAATTTTCCAAAATTAATGATACACAACAAACCATAGGCATGGGTAGCTCAGGGAAAGCCAAGTTGGGAAATATAAAAGAATTTATGTCTCGGAATATCACATTTAAACTGAAGACAGAAAACATAAAATCTTTAAATAATCCCAGTGGGTAGAGCGCAGCTAGGGGTGGGCTCACATTCTTAAGGATAAGAATTGTACTAGACTTCTCTTCAGAAACTATATAAGCAATAAGGCTGTGTATTACTGAATCCTGCAGCATTACTGAATTTATCAGTTCTGAAACTTTGTGGGTGAGGTCTTTATGTTTCTCTAGAAATAAAAGTTTTGAGAAGAAATACATAAATGTAAAATAATTTTTAATTTTTATTCTTACTGATCTAACAGATAATAATGTGTTTAAAATAATATCAACAATATATTTAATGATTATATATTATGAATAAGTGGAATAAATGATAGCAATGTTATAAGGGATAGGAGGGAGAAATTGGGAATACCCTGTTGTAAGGTACTTACACTGCCTTTGGGTTTACAGTGTTATTTAAAAGTAGAATTTGAATAGTTACTAATGTACATTGCAAATTGTAGGAAAACCACTGTAAAATGTTTAAGAAAAGTATCATTGACACATTAAGAGAGGAGAGAAATGGGACAACATAAAATGTTCAATTAAAACCAAAAAGGATGGGGGCAGAGGCAAGATGGTGGACTGCAGCCAGCTTTTTGCAGAGGCTTCTATCCAGAGGGAGACTTGGAGGACAGAGGTTTGGCAGGTTAAGCAGATGGTTTGGAGATGAGCCAGGAGAGAGGACTGAAGAACACATGTCATCCTTGCTGAGCTGGGTACCCTCCGTAACAGGAAGGGTTCATAGTTTGCTCCATGTGAACAGGCAAGCAGAGTTTGAGCATCATCCCACTCTATCCCACAGGAAAGACTCCCTTGAAGACTGGACCTCCTACCCCTACTGGGGTGCCACAGCACTCTCCTGCCAGGCATAAAGCTATGAAACTGTATAGAACTCTATGTATTCTGTGCCTACAACTCTGAACTCCCAGAATTACCCCCCACCCCGAGGTCTGGAGGTTTGTCACCCATAGAGTCCAGATTCTTGGGCACTTTCTTGGGAGGAGTGGAGGGGGAAGGAGCCGCTGCTGCTCTGTGCTGACTCTATGGCATGGGAGAGAGTGGAAGATGGTCAGCTGAGTGGGAATCATACAGGAGTTGTGGTTTCCTGAGTTGCAGACCAGCAGCGGTGATACTGGGAAGGGCTAAAATCCCTGAGAACATTCAGAAGACATGCCCTGTCTCTCTGGGAAACCAGAGGTTTCCGGCAGCAGTACCAATGTGGGCAGAGTGTGAAGAATTCCTGGAGATCACAGACTTACAGGGAGGGGCTATGAGTAGACTGTTTATCTGATCATAATAGCACCTAGCCCTCAGGGGAATATAGCTGAGACAAAGGCAGTGGGCAGGTAGAGGCTAGAATTAACACCTGAGTGTAAACTCTAATTCCTTGCTGCCCAGGGCTTTTGTATCAGCTCTAACAGCCTCTGACCTGCAGAGGAATTTAGCATTGCTCTGTCCTGTTCTGTCAGCATCATTAACCAGGCAGGGCCTGGAACTGAGTGAATTGTCCCTGTCTATACTAAACACCAAAGGTATCCCTGCCAGACTCGAATCTCCTGGTGACTCAGGGCAGGCAGTCATAAAAACAGGGAGAGGTTGCCCAATGGAGTGAACTGTGCCACAGCCCTGTAGGATTGCCAGTGACTGGGAGCAAGGTGGGGAAAAAGGCATCAACCTTCCCAGACTTTCACTTGCTGGGTGGGTCCTTCTGCCATCATGGAAAACTGGCAAGAGTAAACATGGAGGGGGGAGCCAAGATGGCAGACTACAGAGAGCTTTTTACAGAAACTCCCATCCAGAAGGAAGCTTAAAGGACAGAAGTTTAGCAAGTTAGCTGATGGTTTGGAGCAGAGCCAAGAGAGAAGATTGAAGCATGCACTTCAACCTTCCTGAGGTGAGCTGTGACCCCAAAACTACAACCAAAAGGTACAAAATCCACCACCAATTGGATAGGAGTCCCCTCCCCCACAACAAGGGCTCGCAGTTTACTCCATGCAAACAAGCGAGCAGAGTTTAAACTTCCTCCCACTCTATCCCACAGGAGACCCCCTAAAATCTGGACCTCCTACCCCTGATGGCGTGCCACGGCACCCTCTGGCCAAGCATAAAACTGTAAAACTGTATAAAACTGTATATATTCTCCACCTGCAACATTGAACTCGAAGGAGTCCCCACGCACCCACTCCAAGGTCTGCAGGTTTGCTACCTATAGAATCCAGATTCTTGGGCATCTCCTTGAGAGAAGTGGAGGGGGAAAGGGCTGGAGCTGTTCTGTGCTGACTGTGGCACAGGTGTGAGGAGAAGAAAATCAGCTCGGAGACGTCAATACACCAACAGTGGCATCCTGAGCTGAAAACTGCCGCCATTCTAGCCCGGTCTCTCTGGGCAAACACAGGTTCCGGACAGCAGCCACAGGCAAAACACAGAGAACTTTCCTAAGTAAAGAACCAGCCGTCAGGGTGTAATACCCCTGAGACAAAGGCAATGGACGGGCAGAGGCTAGAATTGACACCTGAGTGCAAATTGCTATTGGTATGCTGCCCAGAGCTAAATGCAAGGAATTGCAGAGAAATCTAGCTGGACAGAAGCCTAATTTAAAAATGCAAGGCATCCCTGCCAAACTCAGATTTCTGGCTGATTTTGCCAGTCGTAAACCCCAAGAGCAGCACCTAGTGGAGTGAATAGGGTCACAGACCTGGGGGATTACGAGTGACTGGGGGCAAGACAGGGAAGGAGGTAATAACCTTCCCAGACTAACCCATTTGCCGGGTGGGTCCCTTTGCCCACAGGGAGTGGGGCAGGCCCAAAACTGCTTGCTAGAGTGGCATGACTCATGGGTGGCAAAGGAGATCCCTGCCCCAGGCTCTGGATCTGGGCAGGTCCAGAACGGCTTGCTAGTGCCTTGGGCATCCCATGGGCAGTGGTGGAGAAATCCTCCCAAAACAGATTGCTAGAGACACACACACCCCATGAGGGCGAGGGGAGGTGTTCCCCGCTCCAGGCACCCAAGCTGGGTGGGCCTAGAACTGCTTGCCAGAGCCACATGCACCCTGTAGGTGGTGGTGGTGGTCTACCACTCTGGGAGGGCCCAGAAGTGTTTCCTAGAGGCACGTACGTCCCACGACGGAGGTGTAGGAGTTCCCCGCCCTGGGATCCTGTGCTGGGAGGGCACAGATAGACTTGCTAGTGCCGCATGTGTCCAATGGCTGATGGTCAAAGAATCCTTCGCTCTCCCCAAACTACTCTGGTGGGGCTGAACTAGGACTGATCTGGTCACTCACGTACCCCGTGCTACCACTGCCATTCGCCCACACCTAGGCTGCTCAGGGGTGCTGAACTAGGACTGATCTAGATATTACAGTTCCCCTGTTCCACGAGGTGCCCCCGAGGGGCCGAACTAGGACTGATCCGGTTGCTGCCAGTCTCCTGGCCCCCAGTGGCCCAGGAAGATTGAATGAGGTCTAACCATGCCACGCACACTCCCGTGCAGCTGTTACCAGACCACTGCACTCCGGTTGCCCCAGCACCGAGAACCGAGAGAAGACAACGGACACACTCTGCCTGTCTCTCTGGGCAACCAGAAGAAGCAACAAACTGAACGGTTCTGATAAGGCATTAAAACAAGGTCAACTCAGCATGGGGCTGAATCAGCGGAAAAACTCTGGAAACTCAAATAACCAGAGTAGATCAACTCCTGCAAGGGAAAATGGGGCAGACACAACGGAAGACCTCATCCACAAGCAAATGGGTGGGATGTCAGAAATCGAGTTCAGAATGTGGATAACAAATAAAATTAACACAATGGAAGAAAGGAAGGAATTAGGAGTTCAAGAAATTATTCAAAAGATTTCTCTAGAAATTATTAAAAAGATATCTCAAGAAATTATTCAAAATATGTCTCAAGAACTCAACGGTTTCAAAGATAAAATGTTCAAAGATTTTGAAACACTGAGACAAGAGGTTGAGGCCTCAAGGATCTGAAAGACACAGTGGAATCCCTCCGTAACAGAGTGGAACATACAGAAGAAAGGATCTCTGATTCTGAAGACAAAGCTTCTGAGGAAGCCCAGGAGCACAAAGATCAAAAGAAATGGAGAGCAAAAACAGATCTCACTCTCAGAGAGTTCTCGGATAATTCCAAGAAAACTGATATTTGCCTTATAGGAATCCCTGAAGGAGATGAACTTACTTAACAAAACACAGAGGCTCTTCTTCATGAAATTATGAAAGAGAACTTTTCAGATACGCCAAGAGATTCTGAAATTCAGATAGGAGATAGTTTCAGAACCCCAGCACGACTCAACTCAAACAAGACATCCCCCAGACACATCATAATTAACTTCACCAAAGTTAAGATGAAAGAAAAAATTCTGAAAGCACTCAGACGTAAGAAAACCATAACCTACAAGGGGAAGAGTATTAGGATCACTGGAGATCTCTCGGCTGAAACCTTTCAGGCTAGAAGAGGATGGTCATCGACTTTGAATCTCCTAAAACAAAATAACCTTCAACCCAGGATCCTGTACCCACCTAAACTGAGTTTCATATATTATGGAGAAATTAAATACTTTAATGACATTCACATTTTGAAGAAATTTCCTATAACTAAACCAGCTCTCCAGGAAATTCTGAAAACTATCCTCCATAATGACCAGTGCAATCCTCCACTACAAAAGTAAACCAACTCAGAAACTTTTGATTAAATTCCAACTTCCACAATGGCAAAAGGACTAAAAATGTCCACTGGACTCTGGAGCAACTCGAATTATCAATAATTTCAATCAATGTGAATGGCTTAAATTGTCCTCTAAAAAGGCACAGATTGGCTGATTGGATACAGAAACTCACACCAGACATCTGTTGTATACAAGAATCTCACCTTACCCTAAAAGACAAATATAGAAATATAGACTCAGGGTGAAGGGATGGTCATCTATATTCCAGGCTAATGGAAACCAGAAAATAGCAGGTGTTGCAATTTTATTTAGAGATACAATAGGGTTCAAACCAACAAAAGTAATCAGGGATAAAGATGGCCACTTTGTATTTGTTAAGGGCAATACTCAATATGATGAGATCTCAATTATCTACATCTATGCACCCAACCAGAATGCACCTCAGTTTTTAAAAGAGACTCTAACTGGCATGAGCAACTTGATCTCTCCCAGCTCCATCATAGTTGGAGATTTCAATACTCCTTTGGCAGTGTTGGACAGATCCTCCAAAAAGAAGCTGAGCAAAGAAATCTTAGATTTAAATTTAACACTTCAACCTTTGGACCTAACAGACATCTACAGAACTTTTGATCCTAACAAAACTGAATATACATTTTTCTCATCCATGGAACATACTCCAAAATCAATCACATCTTAGGTCATAAGTCTAACCTCAGTAAATTAAAAGAATAGAAATTATTCCATGCATTTTCTCAGACAATCATGGAATAAAAGTTGAACTCAGTAACAATAGGAATTTGCAGTCTCATACAAAAACATGGAAGCTAAATAACCTTATGCTGAATGATAGATTGGTCAAAGAAGCGATCAAGAAGGAAATCACCAAATTTTTAGAACATAATGATAATGAAGATACAAGTTATCAGAACCTCTGGAATACTGCAAAGGCAGTCCTAAGAGGGAAATTTATAGCATTACAAGCCTTCCTCAAGAGAACTGAAAGACAGGAAGTTAACAAATTGATGGGACATCTTAAGCAACTGGAAAAGGAAGAACATTCCAATCCCAAATCCAGCAGAAGAAAAGAAATAACCAAAATTAGAGCAGAATTAAATGAAATTGAAAATAAAAGGATTATAGAACAGAT
>NW_003852475.1:5297569-5303159 GCF_000181295.1 Otolemur garnettii | reverse complement strand
CACAACCAAGTGGGTTTCATCCCAGGATCTCAAAGATGGTTCAACATATGTAAATCTATAAATATAATTCATCACATAAACAAATCAAAAAACAAAGACCATATGATTCTCTCCATTGATGCAGAAAAGCTTTTGATAATATCCACATCCCTTCATGAGCAGAACACTTAAGAAAATTGGTATAGAAGGGACCTTTCTTAAACTGATAGAGGCCATCTACAACAAACCCATAGCCAATATTATATTGAATGGAGTTAAACTGAAATCATTTCCACTCAGATCAGGAATGAGGCAAGGTTGCCCATTGTCTGCATTGCTCTTGAACATTGTAATGGAAATTTTAGCCATCACAATTAGAGAAGAAAAAGCGATCAAGGGTATCCATATAGGGTCAGAAGAGATTAAACTTTCACTCTTCACAGATGACGTGATTGTATGTCTGGAAGACACCAGGGATTCTACTGCTAAACTCTTAGAAGTGATCAAGCTGTGTCTCAGGTTACAAAATCAACACTCATAAATCATTAGCCTTTATATTTACCAACAGTCGCCAAGCTGAAAAAGCAGTCAAGGACGCTATTCCGTTTCCAGTAGTACCAAAGAAGATGAAATATTTAGGAGTTTACCTAAAAAAGGATGTGAAGATCTCTATAAAGAGAACTATGAAACTCTAAGGAAAGAAATTGTTGAAAATGTTAACAAATGAAAAAACATACCATGCTCATGGCTGGGAAAGAATCAACATTGTCTACCCAAAGCAATATATATTTTTAATGCAATCCCTATTAAAGCTTCACTATCATACTTTAAACATCTAGAAAAAGTAATACTTCATTTTATATCGAATCAGAAAAAAAAACATTGAATAGCCAAAACATTACTCAGTAATAAAAACGAATCAGGAAGAATCATGTTACCAGACGTCAGACTATACTATAAATCCATAGTGATCACAACAGCATGGTACTGGCACAAAAACAGAAAGGTAGATGTATGGAACAGAATAGAGAGTCAACAGATGAATCCACCTACCTACCATTACCTGATCTTTGACAAGCCAATTAAAAACATTCGGTGGGGAAAAGATTCCCTATTTAATAAATGGTGCTGGGCTAACTCGTTGGTGACATGTAGAAGACTGAAACTAGACCCACACCTTTCACCATTAACTAAGATAGATTAAAACTTAAGACATGAAACCATAAAAATACTAGAAGAAAGTTTAGGGAAAACACTTGAAAAAATCAGCTTAGGCAAAAATTTTATGAGGAGGACACCCGGGCAATTGAAGCAACATCAAAAATACACTATTGGGACCTGATCAGACTAAAGAGCTTCTGCACAGCCAAGAACACAGTAAGTAAAGCAAGTAGACAGCCCTCAGAATGGGAAAATATATTTGCAGGTTATGTCTCTTACAAAGGTTTAATGACCAGAATCCATAGAGAACTCAATCATATTAGCAAGAAAAAAACAAGTGATCCCATCTCAGGCTAGGCAAGGGACTTGAAAAGAAACATCTCTAAAGAAGATAGGCCTACAGATATATGAAAAAATGCTCACCATCCTTAATCAATCAGAGAAATGCAAATCAAAACTACTTTGAGATACCACCTAACTCCAGTAATATTAGCCCATATCACAAAATCTCAAAACCAGAGATGCTAGCGTGGATGTAGAGAAAAGGGAACACTTCTATACTGCTGGTGGGAATGCAGACTAATTCGTTCCTTTTGGAAAGACATTTGGAGAACACTCAGAGAACTAAAAATAGACCTGCCATTTGATCCTACAATTCCTTTATTAGGTATATATCCAGAAGACCAAAAACCATATTACAACAAAGATATTTGTATCGGAATGTTTACTGCAGCCCCATTCATAATTGCTAGGTCATGGAAGAAGCCCAAGTGTCCATCCATCCACAAATGGATCAATAAACTGTGGTATATGTACACCATAGAATACTATGCAGTCCTAAAAAAAAAAAAAAGATGGGGACTTTACCTCATGTATGTTTACATGGATGGAGCTGGAAAGCATTCTTCTTATTAAAGTATCTCAAGAATGGAAGAAAAAGTATCCAATGTACACAGCCCTATTTTGAATCCAATTTATAGCTTTCATAGGAAAGATATAACCTAATTATAGCCTTAGAATATGAGGAGGGGGAGGAAGGGGGAGGGAGAAGGGAGGGGAGGAGGGTAGATGGGCGGAGGGGGGGTGATTGGTTGGGTCACCTCTATGGTTTATCCTACAAGGGTACAAGTGTATCTTCCTAAAAGCAGAGTATCAGTGTCTTAATAACAGTGGAAATGACATGAAGGCTACGTTAACCAGTTTGATGAGAGTATTTCAAATTGTATATGAAAACACCAGAGTGTACCCTGTGATTGCTTTAATGTACACAGCTATGATTTTAAAAAAAGGGGGGGGCAGAGGAACAAAGGAAGTCAAAAAAGACCAAGGACAATGAATTAAAAATAGTATAAATATGGTAGATATCAATCCAACTATATAAATAATGTCTTTAAGCTCCAGTGATGTATGTACACCAATTAAAAGACAGATTGTCAGAGTGGATAAAAAACAAGATCCAACTATATATTGCCTATAAAGAAACTCACTTTTTATACAAATACAAATAAGTTTTAGATAAATTTCAGCATAAGGATGGAGAAAAATATACTATTTTAGCACTAATCAAAAAAGATTATAGTAGTTACAATAACTATAGACAATAAAGAATTTACAACATAGAAAACTGTCAGGGATTAAGACAGGCACTACATAATACTAAAGATACTACATATACTAAGTTCTATAACAATCCTTAATATTAATATATATACAGTTGACAACACAGAATGTCAAAATCTATGAAGCATGTGCTGTTATAACTACAAAGAGACAGAGACAAGTCTATTACAGTTGGAGACTTCAACATTTGTGTATCAGTAATGGACAGATCCACCAGGTAGAAAATAGGTAAAAAACATAGTTGAACTGAACAGCACCATCAATCAACTAGATCTAATTGACATTTACAGAATACTTCATCCAACAACAGCAGAATACATGTTCTTCTCTGGTTCACATAAAATATTCATAAAGATAGACTACATTTATGGGATATAAAACACACCTTAACAAATGTAAGAAAATAGAAATAATATTTATTCCAAACAAAATGGTATTAGACTAAAAATCAATAACAAAAAGATCCATGAAGAACTCTCAAATACATAGAAATTAAAAAATAACTCCTAACTAGCACATAAGTCAAAGAAAAATACTTTAAATAAGCAGAAATAAAAATAAGAAAGTAGTGCTTGGGGGAAACTTACAGCATTAAACGCATTTATTAGAAAAGAAGAAAAATACGAAGTCAGTAACCTAAGTTTCTACATTAGGAAATTAGAAAAAGAAGAGAAATTCAATAAGCAATAAGAATAAAATAAATAATAAAAATTAGAGTCAAAATCAATGAAATTAAAAACAGGAAATCAACAAAAAAATCAACAAAACTAAGTGTTGGTTCTTTGAAAAGGTTGATAACATTGAGAGACCTCTAGCCAAGTTTATCACAAATTATTAATATTAGAAATAAAAGCATCATCCTTAATAGTCCCGCAGATATTAAAATGGTAACAGAGGGATGGTATGAACAACTATATACTTCAAAATATAACACAGAAGAAATGAACCAACTCTTTGAAAGCCAATATCTATCAAAACTCACTCAAGTAGAAATCAATAATACAAACAGGTCTGAATCTATTAAAAATTGAATCAATAATTTGCAACCTTTTACAACAAAAAAGCACCGTGACTAGATTGTTCACTACCAAATATTTAAGAAAAAATCACAAATATTAAAATAATTAACACAAAATTAAAATAATATCTTAATTTTCCCAATAAATATTAAGAAAAAAATTACACCAATTCTCTACAATCTTTCAGTAAGTAGAAAGAGAGAAAATACTTCCTGGTTTGGATGTCTGTCTCCTCAAATACCATGTAGCAATTCAATGTCTATTTTTGAAGGTGGGACCAAATGAGAGATGTTTTGGTCACAGAAGTGGATCCCTCATGACTGGCTTAGTGCCTTGATAATGACTGAGTTCTTACTCTATTAGTTAATACAAGGACTAATTGTTTAAAAGAGCATGAACTTAATCCCTCTTTTGCCACATGACATTCCTGCTCCCATTTTGCATTCTGCCTTGATTGGAAGATATCTGAAACCCTCTCCAGAAGCAGATGCTGGCACCATGCTTCTTTACAGTCTGTGGAACTGTGAGCTAAATAAACCACTTTTATTTATAAGTTATTGAGCCTCAAGTATTTCCTTTATAGCAACACAAAACTGACTTAAGACAGAAAATTGAAGAAGGGTTGTTGCTATAAAGTTACCTGAAAATGTGGAAGGAGTTTTGGAACTGGGTAATAGGCAGAGGCTAGAAGGGTTTAGAGAGCTCAGAAGAAGATGGAAAGTTGAGGAAAAGTTTGGATCTCCTTACAGATTTGTTAAGTCACTGTGACCAAAATAGTGACAGAAATATGCACAGTGAAGAGCAAACTAATGAGGTCTCTGGCGGAGATGAAGAACTTACTGGGAACTGGAACAAAGATCACCCTTGTTGTGCCTTAGAAAGGAACTTGGCTGCATCATGTCCATGCCCTGGTCTTTGTGGTAGGCTGAAATTAAGAGTGATGACCTCAGGTATCTAGCAGAAGAAATTTCTAAGCAGCAAAACACTTAAGAAGTAAGAAGTGGCATGCTTGCTTCTAACAGCATGCTGTCTATTCTGGGGTCTACAAGGCATTAACCCCTCCCTATAGCTCCATTAGGCAGTGTCCCAGTGGGGACTCAATTTGGGGGCTCCAAACCCACATTTCCCTTCCCCTTTCAATATAAGTTCCAATTTTAGGTCATTTCTTTGTGGTAGGCTGAAATTAAGGGTGATGACCTCAGGTATCTAGCAGAAGAAATGACCTAAAATTGGAACATATATTGAAAGGGGAAGCAAACTGTAAAAATACTGAAAATGTGTAGCCTAACTTCCTGGTAGAGAAGGATAGAATGTTTTCAAGGAATCCAAGCAGGCTGGAAAGTAACTACTACCTAGAGAGACTAGCATGACCAAAAGGGAGCAGGTTCTAACCAAGACTATGAGGAAAAGTCCCCAAAGGCATTTCAGATATCTTCCAGGCCACACCTCATATTACAAGCCTAGAGGCCCAGGAGGACAGACCAGTTTCAAGTACCTAGTCCAGGGCATTGCTGACCAGCAACACCTTGGAATGCTGGCCCCTGTCTCCCAGCTACTCCAGCTCCAATAGTAGTTCTCAGGGCCCTAGTACAACTCAGGCCACCACTTCAGAGAACACAGGCCACATACCTTGTGGTGTTCGTGTGGTAAGTTTATAGGTGCACAGAAGTTTATAGGTGCAACAGTGGTGCAGGTGTAGCAGCCCCTTCCACCTAGACTTCAGAGGATGCATGGGAAAGCTTTGGAGCCCCAGCAGAACCCTGCCATGGGCAGTGCCCCCTCTGAAAGACTCTTCTGGGAAATGCTGAAGG
>NW_003852475.1:5289089-5297356 GCF_000181295.1 Otolemur garnettii | reverse complement strand
CCCCAGAATGGTAGAGCTGCCAACAGCATGAACTTTCAGTCTGGAAAACCTACAAGTATCAGACTCCAATCCAAGATGGGCTGTGCTTGGCAAAAACATGGGGACAAAGCTGCCTGAGGTACTAGGTACCCACCCTCATACGAGTGTGCCCAGGATGCAGGACATGGAGTTCTGAGAGATTATTTTTAAGCTTGAAGATTTAATGTCTGCCCAGATGGTTTTCAGACTTGCATGTGGCCTGTTGCCTCTTTCTTTTGACCAATTTCTTCCTTTTGGAATAGGAATTTTTACCCAGTGCCTATACTACCATTGTCTCTTAGAACTAAATAAGTTATTTTTGATTTTACAGTCTCACAGCTGTAAGGAATTTGCCTTGATTCTCAGATGAGACTTTGGAATTTGAACTTCTGAGTTGATGTTGGACTGAATTAAGACCTTTGGGAAGGAATCATTATATTTTTCAGTATGATGAAGACATGAGATTTGAGAAGACGGGGTCGAATAGTACAGTTTGGATGTTTCTCCCCTGCAAATCTCATGTAGAATTTTAATGTCCAATGTTGAAGGCGGGGTCATGTATGAGATATATGAGTCATGGGGGCAGACCTCAGATGAATGCCTTAGTGCACTCCTCAAGATAATGAGTCAGTACTGTTCTTTTAGTTCACATAAGATCTGGTTGTTTAAAACAGCATGTCTTCTCTCTAGCTCCCTCTCTTGTCATGTGATGCTACTCTCCATTCACTTTCCACCTTGATTAGAAGCTCCCTGCACCCTTTACCACAAGTAGATGTTGCTACCATGCTTGTTCAGTCTGTAGAATTATGAAGCAAACAAACATCTTTTCTTTATAAATTACCCAGCCTCAGATTTTTCCTTTACAACAATGAAAAACTAAGACAATTTCCCAACTCATTCCATGAGGCCAACATTACCATAATAACACAAGTAAAGAACAAATGAGAGCATCTCTCATAAACACAGTTGCACAAGTTCTTAACTAAATACTAGCAGATCAAATCCAACACTATAGAAAAGGAATTATGCAGCACAACCAAGTAGGATTTACTCTATGTATACAAGCTAGTTCATTATTTTATATTCAATTAATATGTCACCAAATCAACAGGCTAAAAAAACAGATAATCATATCAATCAATACAAAGTATTTGATAAAATAGAATGTTTATTTGTGGTAAAAATTCTCAAAGGGGGGAGGTCTTCCTGACTGAATTAAAACAGTAAAAAATATATAGTTAACAATAAATTTAATAGTGAGATACAAGATTTTTTTTCCGGTACAAATCAAGAAATGTGACCAGATGTGGTAGCTCACATCTGTAATCCTAGCACTCAAAGAGGCCGAGGCTGGTGGATTGCCTGAGCTTAGGTGTTCAAGAGCAACCTGAGTAAGAGTGAGATCTCATCTCTAAAAATAGCCAGGCATTGTGGTGGGCGCCTGAAATCTGAGCTACTTGGGAGGGTGAGGTAAGAGGATGGCTTAAGCCCAACAGTTTGAGCTTTACACCATTAGCACTCTACCAAGAGTGAAAAAGTGAGACTCTCTCAAAACACACAAACAACAACAAAAAAAAGAAGAAGAAGAAGAAGAAACATCCTATTTCACCATTCCTACTCCTATTCTTTTTTTTTAATTTTCAGAGAATTATAAGGGTACAAACGATTAGGTTACAATGTCTGCTTTTGTTATGTAAGGTCCCTGTTGTAGTCATGCCTCTCACCCAGTAGGTGTGCCATATACTCTTACACTGTGCTCATTAGGTGAGAGCACACCAATTCCCTTCCACCTCCTCCTGGTCTCCTTTCTCCTCCTCGCCACAACTTGAATTTAATTGAGTTTTTGCCAGCACAAGACTATATTAGTTAGTCTAGTGGCTTCATACTAGTATTGAATACATTGCATATTTACTTTTCCATTCTTGTGATACTTTACTAAAGAGAATATTCTCCAACTCTATCCAGGTTAGTGCAAAATATGTAAAGTCTTTATCTTTTTATGGCTGAATAGTATTCCATGGCACACACATACCACAGTTGCTTAATCCATTCTAGCGTTGATGGGCACTTGGGTTGGTTCCACATCTTGATCATTGTAAACTGAGCTGCAATAAACAGTCCAGTGCAAATGTTCTTATGATAAAATGATTTGTCTTCTTCTGAGTAATTACCAAGTATTGGGATTCTGGTATCAAATGGAGGGTCTCTTTTGATTTCTTTGAGGATTCCCTATACTTATTTTTTATTTAATATCATGAATATTTTTATTTTTTAAGTGTTATTCAAATTAATATGAGGGTACAATATTTAGGTTACATTGTTCTCACTTCCAGGGCAAAGTACCATTTGTCAAAGAGCCCCTTACTCAAGTGGTGTGTTATATACCCTCACAATGTGCAGATTATCCATACTTCTTTCTAAGTCCCACCAACAATGTAAAAGTAATCCCGTCTCTCCACATCCACACCAGCATCTGTAGTTTTGAGACTTTGTGATGTGGGCTATTCTCATTCAAGTTAGGTGTTATATCAAGCTGGTTTCAAAATGCATTTCTCTGATGAGTAAGGATAATAAGCATTTGTTCATGTGTTTGATATCCATTCATCTGTCTTAATAGAATTTTCACTTGCCCACTTATAAATGGGTTTGCTTTTTTATTGTTGATTATATTGAGTTTTGGAAATTCTAGTTCTTTGTGAGATTCATGGCATACAAATAACTTTTACCATTCTGAAGGTTGTCTATTAGCTTTATTGCTGTGCCCTTAGGAATGCCGAAGCTTTTTAGCTTAATTAAGTCCTATTTGTTTATTTTTGTTGCTGTTACCAAAGGACAAGACTGATGTTGTCAAAGCAATCTTCTTCATAAAATCTTACCCCAGGCTTACCTCATGTAGAGTTTTTCCAACACTGTCTTCTAGGATTTTTAACATTTTGTTTTCCTCTTCCTATTAAACATTATACTGGATGTCCTAGATAATGTAGTAATTCACGAAAATAAAACAAACAAAAAAATATATTCAGCTTAGAAAGGAAAAAACGAATTTTTCTTTTTTTGTAAATGGTATAATTATTTAGGTCAATAAACTCATAGAATCAACAACAGTGAAAAAAATCCATGGATAATAAACAAATATAATGAGGTTGAAGGGTATAAGGTTAATACATAAAAACTGTCTTCTTATATACCAGCAATGAACAATTGGAATTTAAAATTAAAAACAACACTATGTTAGCAATGAAAAGTTCAAGATATAGATCTAATGCAATATGCATAAGATTTTTATGAAAAAACCCACAAGACCTTGAGAAAAAAGTAAAAAAAAAAAAAGATTTAATAAATGGAGAGATAGATGAGAAGGGAAGGAGGGGGAGGAACAAGATGGGTGACAGGTATCAGCCTCTGACAGAAGCTCATGTCCAGAGGGAAGGATAAAGTCCAGAAAATACCCAACAAAGTTGAAGACCAGGAGCCCAGCCGAAAGAGAAGAGTGACATCTGTAGGACAACTCTGCTGAAGCAAGTTGCGACTCCTAGAAAGCGATCTTCAGGTACATAATCCATCCCGATGGAAGGGGGTCCATCGCTCCCCCAGAAAGTTGGGGTTTTTTTGTTTTTTGAGACAGAGCCTTAAGCTATCCCCCTGGGTAGAGTGCCATGGCATCACAGCTCATAGCAACCTCTAACTCCTGGGCTCAAGCGAGTCTCCTGCCTCAGCCTCCCAAGTAGCTGGGACTACAGGCGCCCGCCACAACGCCTGGCCATTTTTTGGTTGCAGCCATCATTGTTGTTTGGTGGCCCGGGCTGGGGATTCAAACCCGCCACCTTAGGTGTATGAGGCTGGTGCCTTAGCTGCTTGAGCCACAGGCGCTGAGCCGAAAGTTGTGTTTTTTCTCTGTCTGCTCCCATCAGTTTCCTACAGGTTACTGGTGAACTGAGGATTTAAATCGTCTCACCCCACGTGTGAGAGCTACAGAAAGAGGGGTCTACTCCCCTAGAGGGACCCTGCTGAGACTCCAAACATCCTCTAGCCAGGCAGAAAAATCAAACTAACGTTTCACTGCCATTTTGAATTCCCAGTCCACCCTTCCCCCCTTGCCTGCAGAGACAGTGTAAGGAGGCCGAAAAACAGCATACCCCAACCCCTGCGGGACCAAGCACCCTGTTCCAGTCATGCAGCCAGAAAACTGCTAGAGCTGCGTGTTACTCATGTGGCTGCCACTCGGCAGAGGCCCTGGGGCCCCCCAGTGGGGCGGGGTGAGGACTGTTTGACCTGTGCATCCCATGTGGCTGCCGCTGCTTGGCCACCACCCCTGGGCACTCGAGCCAGGTGCGCTGAGGACTGTTTGACTGACACGTCCACCGCACAGCTGCCAGCGATCAGCCACCACCCCTGGGCACCTGAGCAGGGTGCACCGCGGACTGTTCAACCAGCGTGGCTGCTGCCAATGGGCAGCCCCCCCAGGGCACCCAAGCAAGGTGCACTCAGGACTGTTTGACCTGAGCATCCCCCACGCAGCTGCTGATGCTCGGCCACCACCCCTGGGTACCCAAGGACTGTTCAACCAGCATGGCTGCCTCAGCTTGGCCGCCACCACCTGGCACACAAGCAGGACACACCAAGGAATGTTTGACCCGCTTGTGCACCAGGCAGATGCCGCCACTCAGCTGCCACTCTCAGGAACCTGAGCCGGGGTGCCAAGGACTGTTCAACCCGCATGTCCATCACAGCTGCCGCTGCTTGGCCACCACTCCCTGGGCACCCAAGCAGGGCGCCCTGAGGACTGTTTGACCGGGCATCCCCTGCTACTGCCACTATTTGGCTGCTGACCCCCCCCCTCGCAACAGAGAGAAGCCCCAAAAAACTGTTTGACCCACGCATCCCCTGCGTAGCTACTGTTGCTTATCTGCCAACCTCAGGAACTTGAGCTGTGCACACCAAGGACTGTTCAACACACGCATCCCCCGAGGCTGCCGCTGCTTGAAGCCACCCCCTGGGTACCCAAGAAGGGTGCCCCAGGACTATATGACCCGCATGTCCCCTTCATGGCTACAACCACTTCGCTGCCACCCCCATGAACACGAGTGGTCGAGGACTGTTTGACCCACGCATTGATCGGCCACCACCCCCAACACCTGAGCGGGTGTCCCAGGACTGATAGACCCACACGTTCCTGGCATCCCAGGCCCAGTGGCCCAAGAACTGCATGGACAATCAGTTGAGAGGGAAACATATAGGTGTGGTGGTACCCAGAGATGAAGAGCAACAGCCATAGCAGCTAGAACAATAATGTTCACAGGCCTGAGGCTTTCCTGGACAGTTATGCCATATCTTGCCTGGCAACCAGAGGTCGCTGGCATTTTCCTCAGTGGCAGCCACAGGCTGGACGATTTTGGGATGGTCACCAAACAGAGCAAATTCACCATGGAACGGAATCAGGGGGAAAACTCTGGTAACCAGAATAACCAGAGTAGATCAAGTCCCCCAAGGAAGGATGGGGCAGAAGCAGGTGAAGATCCCATCCAAAAACAGATGGCTGAGATATCAGAAATCGAGTTCAGAATCTGGGTAGCAAATAAGATTAATAGATTGGAGGAAAGGAGGGAATTAGAATTTCAAGAAATTATTCAAAAGACATCTCAAGAAATTATTCAAAAGATGTCTCAAGAATTCAATGATTTCAAAGTAAAATGACCAAAGATTTTAAAACATTGAACCAAGAGTTTGCAGCCCTCAAAGATCTGAAAAATGCAGTAGAATCTCTCCATAACAGAATAGAACAGGCAGAAGAAAGGAGCTCTGACATTGAAGACAAAGCTTTTGAACAAACCCAAGAGCTCAAAGATGAAAAGAAATGGAGAGCAAAAATGGATCTTTCTCTCAGAGAGTTCTAGGATAATTCGAATAAAACTAAAATTCACCTTATAGGAATCCCTGAAGGCAACGAAGTTGCTTCACAAGACACAGACACTCTTCTTCATGAAATTATGAAAGACAACTTTCCAGACATGCCAAGAGATTCTGAAATTCAGATAACAGATTGTTTCAGAACCCCAGAAAGAGTCAATCCGAACAAGACATCCCCCAGACACATCATAATTAACTTCACTAAAGTTAATGTAAAAGAGAAAATTCTGAAAGCAATTAGATGTAAGAAAGCCATAATCTACAAGGGGAAGAGTATTAGAATGACTGCAAATTTCCCTGCCAAAACCTTTCAGGATAGAAGACGGTGGTAACTGACTTTTAATCTCCTACAACAAAATAACTTTCAACCCAGGATCCTGTATCCAGCTAAACTGAGTTTCATCTATGATGGTAAAATTAAATACCTTAATGACATTCACATGTTGAAGAAATTTGCTGTAACTAAACCAGCTCTCCAGGAAATTCTCGAACCTATCCTCCATAATGACCAGTGCAATCCCCAACCACAAAACTAAACTAACTCAGAAATTCTTGATCAAATTCCAACCTTCACAATGGCAAAAGAATTAAAAATGTCTACTGGACTTTTACGCAACTCAATGCCCAAAATTTTACTAAGCTTATCAATACTTTCAATCAATGTGAATGGCTTAAATTGTCCCCTAAAGAGGTACAGATTGCTGATTGGATACAGAAAATAAGAACGGAAATCTGTTGTATTCAAAAATCTCATCTTACTTTAAAAGATAAACATAGACTCAGGGTGAAGGGATGGTCATCTATATTCCAGGCAAATGGAAAGCAGAAAAAAGCAGGTGTTGCAATTTTATTTGCAGATACAATAGGGTTCAAACCAACAAAAGTAAGCAAGGATAAGGATGGCCACTTTATATTTGTTAAGGGTAACACTCAATATGATGAGATCTCAATTAACAATATCTATGCACCCAACCAGAATGCACTTCAATTGATAAGAGATACTCTAATAGTCATGAGCAACTTCATCTCTCCCAGCTCCATCATAGTCATAGATTTTTAACACTCCTTTGGCCGTGTTGGATGGATCCACCAATAAGAAGTTTGGCAAAGATTTTAGATTTAAATTTAACTATTCAACTTATGGATTTAACTGACATTTATAGAACATTTCATCCTAACAAAACTGAATACACATTTTTCTCATCAGTTCATGGAAGATACTCCAAAATTGATCACATCTTACGTCACAAGTCTAACCTCAGTAAATTTAAAAGAATACAAATTATTCCATGCATCTTCTCGGACCATCATGGAATAAAAGTTGAACTCAGTAATAACAAGAATTTCTCAAACTGATAGAGGCAATTTACAGCAAACCCACAGCCAATATCGTACTGAATGCAGTTAAATTGAAATCATTTCCACTGAGATCAGGAATGAGGCAAGGTTGCCCATTGTCTCCATTGCTCTTTAACATTGTAATGGAAGTTTTAGCCATCGCAATTAGGGAAGAAAAGGGAATCAAGTGTATCCATATAGGATCAGAAGAGATCAAACTTTCACTCTTCACAGATGATGTGATTGTATACCTGGAAAATACCAGGGATTCTACTACAAAACTCCTAGAAGTGATCAAGGAATAGTACAGCATCTTAGGTTACAAAATCAACACTCATAAATCTGTAGCCTTTATTTATACCAACAACAGTCAAGCTGAAAAAACAGTCAAAAACACTATTCCATTCACAGTAGCACCAAAGAACATGAAATATTTAGAGTTTACCTAATAAAGGATGTGAAAGATCTCTATAAAGAGAACTATGAAATGCTAAAAAAAGAAATAGCTGAAAATGTTAACAAATGGAAAAACATACCATGCTCATGGCTGGGAAAGAATCAACATTGTCAAAATGTTCATATTACCCAAAGCAATATATAATTTTAATGCAATCCCCATTGAAGCTCCACTGTCATATTTTAAAGATCTTGAAAAAATAATACTTCATTTTATACGGAATCAGAAAAAACCTTGAATAGCCAAGATATTACTCAGGAATAAAAACAAAGCAGGAGGAATCATGCTACCAGACCTCAGATTATACTATAAATCCACAGTGATTAAAACAGCTTGGTACTGGCACAAAAACAGAGAGGTAGATGTATGGAACAGAATAGAGAGCCAACAGATGAATCCAGCTACTTACCATTACCTGATCTTTAACAAGCCAGTTAAAAACATTGAGTGGGGAAAAGATTCCCTATTTAACAAACGATGCTGGGCAAAATGACTGGCAACCTGTAGAAGACTGAAACTGGACCCACACCTTTCACCATTAACTAAG
>NW_003852475.1:5280976-5288850 GCF_000181295.1 Otolemur garnettii | reverse complement strand
TCAGAGAAATGCAAATCAAAACTACTTTGAGATATCATCTAACTCCAGTGAGATTAGCCCATATCACAAAATCCCAAAACCAGAGATGCTGGCATGGATATGGAGAAAAGGGAACACTTCTACACTGCTGGTGGGAATGCAGACTAATACGTTCCTTTTGGAAAGACATCTGGAGAACACTTAGAGAACTAAAAATAGACCTTCCATTTCATCCTGCAATTCCTAATTTAGGTATATATCCAGAAGACCAAAAACCACATTACAACAAAAATATTTGTATCAGAATGTTTATTGCAGCCCAATTCATAATTGCCTGGTCAGGGAAGAAGCCCAAGTGCCCGTCGATCCACAAATGGATCAATAACTGTGGTATATGTACACAATGAAATACTATGCACCCATAAAGAAAGATGGAGACTTTACCTCCTTCCTGTTTGCACGGATGGAGGTGGAAAATGTTCTTCTTAGCAAAGAATGGGGAAAAAAGTATCCAGTGTACACAGCCCTATTATGAAACTAATTTATAGCTTTTATATGAAAGATATAACCTAATTATAGCCTAAGAATATGGGGAAGGGGAGGGGGATTGAAGGGGAGGGGAGTGGATGGGTGGAGGAAGGGTGATTGGAGGGATCACCTCTATGGTTTATCTTTCAAGGGTACAAGTGAATCTTTCTAAAAGTAGAATATAAATGTCTTAACACTAAGAAAATGACACAAAGGCTTTGTTAACCAGTTTGATGAAAATATTCAAATTGTATATGAAAGCACCACACTGTACCCCATGATTCCATTAATGTACACAGCTAACATTTAATAATATAAATAAATAAGTAAATAAATAAATGGAGAGATATCCACATACATGGATAGGAAGACTCAAGATTATCAAAACATTAGTTCTTCCTAAACTGAGCTATCCATTATATGTAATCCAAATCAAACTCTTGGCAATTTATTTTGTGTGTATCAAAAAGTAGTTCTGAAGTTTCTATGAAAAGGCAAAAGATTCAGAATAGTCAATACAGTAACAGAGATCAAACTATGAAGACTGATCCTACCCTAGAATTAATATAGAGCTATATTACTCAAAACAGTGTGTTACTGACAAAGGATAGACAAATCAATAGACTAAGAATAGAAGGCACAGAAATAAACCCATATAAACCTAGTCAATTGATCTTTAACAAAGAAACATAGGTAATTCAATTGATAAAAGATATTCTTTTCAATAAATAATGCCATGATGATTGAAGGGATCACACACATACCTTAATAAAAGAATACAGACACCGGCTTTACATTGTTCACACACACACACACAAAAAATCCTCTCAAAATGTCAAAACGGATCACAGACCTAAATGTAATACATAAAACCATTAAATCCCTAGAAGAAAATGTAAGAGAAAAATCTAGTTGGCTTTGGGTTTGATGATTACTTTTTTCTAAATGCAACATTAAAAGATTGATTCTTGAAAGAAATATTGAGAAGCTAGACTTCATTAATATTAAATAAAGACTTCTTTGTGAAAGACACTGTTAAGAAAACAAAAAGACAAATCACAGACTGAAAGAAAATATTTGCAAAATATTTTGATACTAGTCCTAATAATGAACTGGTATCCAAAATATACAAAGAACACTTAAAACTCAATAATAAGAAAGCAATTTAAAAACAGACAATATGTCTAATTAGGCACCTCATAAAAAGATATACAGATAACAAATGAGTGTATGAAAAGATAGTCAACATAACATATCATTAAGGAATTGCAATTTAAAACAAGATAGTACTGTACACCTATTTGAATGGCAAATATCCAAAACACCGACAACAAATGTTGATGACGTGAAGGAATAGAAATTCTCATTCATTGCTGGTGGGAATGCAAAATGGTACAGACACTTTGGAAGCTACTTTGTGAGTTTCTTTAAAAACATAAACATACATCTACCATGCCATACAATAATTACACTCCTTAATATTTACTCAAATGAGCTTAAAGCTTACACTGAACAAAATACATGCACGTGAATTTTCATAGCCACTTTCTTCATAACTGGAAGTCAAACTTAGAAGCAACCAAGATGTTGTTCAATAAGTGAATGAATAAACAAACTGTAGTATCATAGAATGGAACATTATTCAGTGGTAAAGAGAAATAAGCTATCAAGTCAGACTTGAAGGAAACTTAAATGCATATTTCTAAGCAAAAGAAGTCAATCAGAAAAGGCTACCCATCATCCTATTCTAACTACATGACATTTTTTAAAAGGCAAAAACATTAATACAGTAAAATTATCAGTGTTTGCCAGGAGTTCTGGGCGAGGGATAGAAAGATCCATAGATGCAGCACAGGGGATATTTAGGGCAGTGAAATTATTCTGCATGATATTCTAATGGTGGGTGAATGGCATTATACCTTCATTATGCTCAGAATGTATAATACAAAGAGTGAATCCTAGTGTTAACTGTGGACTTTAGATGTCAATATTGGCTCATTAATTATAATGAATTTATCCATGGACAGAACTGTGTTCTCCTAAAAGTGAAATGTTGAAAGTCCAACCCCCAATTTGGAGATGAAGATTTTGAAATATAATCAGGTGATGAGGGTGGAATCCTTATGATGGAAGCCATGCCCTTAAAAGAAGAGACATGGGCTCTCCCTCTCTCTCTCTCTGTCTCCCATCACGTGAGAACACAAGAGAACAAAATTTTATTTCTTAATCATTTGGGAGGTTGAAAGTCAGAGACCAGGGTACCAGTATGGTCAGACTCTGGTAAGGTCTCTCTTATGGGTCACAGACTGCCAATGTCAATTGTATTCTTATGTTGCAGTAAGAGACTGCGAAGAAGCTCTCAACTCTTTTGTGCTGATTCCATTTATGAGGACTCCACTTTCATGACCTAATTACCCCCCAAAGGCCTTACACCTTCTAATACCACTACATTTAGGGCTAGAATTTCAACATGGGCACTTGGAATAGGACACAAACATTAAGTGAAGAACACAGACTGAACTAAGAAAAAATCACATGCAAGATGTTAATAATGGGAGAAGCTGTATGTTGGGGACAGAGAGTAGATATATGGGAGCTCTGCACTTCACTCAATTTTTCTGTAAACTTAAAACTGATCTAAAAAATAGTCTACTTAAAAAGAAGAACACAGCAAAAAAAGGGAAACAAAATGAAATAAAAAGATTCTATGTAATGCTAAACGCAGCAATACAGTATGGAATATTAAGAAAAGTATGTTTTTACAGAATCTCACACACACATTCAAACAAATTGCCCAAATCATTTGCTTAATCTTTGTAGCTTCCAAGAGGTAGACAATAAAAAGCTACAAATCACTCTCCAATGGACTTGCCAAATGCTTATAGCATAAATCAGAATGAAGCATTGAAGATAAAATACGCTCATTTGTGAAGTGAAATGGAAAAAGAAAACAATCATCATGTTACTTTGTTCATAAACAGCAGTGGTGGTCTTCTGGGCATCTCCCAGCCAGTTGTGGATCCTGAGAAAGCAGCAACTGATGATAAAGATTAATTCCAGAGATGACTATTATGTTGTTTGATAATTTAAGTACTATTGAAAGGCTTTTTAATTTAAAAGAAACTTAGACACATACCACAATGCTCCCATTTAAGATCTTCTGAAGGAAAATTAAGGAAATACTACTCTGAACATATTTCTGTGGGTTTATGTCATGATGTTTCAGACTACGATTTAAAAATAAATTATAAATAACTTTGAAATCTAAACTATTGCTGTTAATAGTTTACTTCTTCTATAGATTATTCTAATTACTGCTGATGTAACATTTTAATCAAAGCAAAGATAGAAAAAATATTCTTGAATTAACTTTTTAGTGTGATTACCAACAAAAAAATCTACAACTCAGATGTAAAAGAATCATCATACACATGAAAATATAAGTAAAGAAATAAGCCTCCAAAAATGACTCTTTGTAACTGCACAACTAATACCACAAGATTTTTCAATAAAATTCCTAAATTAAATTGCAAATTTTTAAATGAAACTCCTAACAAGCCAAATTACAAACTTGAACACAATTTTTCATTTGTATAAAATCATTAAAATAAGGTTTATAAAATTGTGTTATAAAACATTTTAAGTGAATTAAAGATATAAGCATTGAAGACTTCCTACCTTAACATGGCATTTTTTCCATCACTTCTTGTACACCAAACTTGCCGGGTTTGATAACCTATCTCTATGGCCCAGGACTTGGAATGGTGATGCACTTTATAAGTTTGATGTCTAATGGTGACTTGCTCATTTGAATCGTAGCTAAAATCCAAAACAGTTCCTCCACTTAGGTTAATTTCTTTAAGATGAGGCAATCTACAACTACTCCATGGTCCAACTTTAAGGCTAAATGTGTGTTCTTCTTCCCCAAGAGGACAGGACACGGACACGTCACACGCTCTTGACTCAGTCAGATTTGGACATTGCAAACCCCCGTAGAGAGGTGGAGCAATGACAGCACGAGTTCGGTGCTGCATTTTCTTACCACATCTCTTGTTACACTTGGACCATGGTGAGAACTCTGATACAACACAGTCCCGGGGGCAAGGAATGAGGCAAGCCTGCTCTGTAGAGGGCTGAGGGGCAAAGTGTTCACATATTTCATTTGCAGCCATGGATCTGTTCACCTTCTGAACACAGTGCACAGTCCGGTGCTGTAGTCCGTGCTGAGCCATCACACACTCCTCAGTCCGAGGCTTTACTTCCCCGTGGGCATAAGGAACAAGCACACAGTGGTGCCAATCAGACACTTCCCACTGGAAAAGGTCACTGTGCCAGTCACAGACTCGGAAGCAACTCCTTTCCTTTGGAGGCCTGCTGCTCTCATCACAGTTAGACAGGTGACTTGTCCACCCTTCAACATGAAAACACCACACTGCCCGGCTCTGGATTCCTCCCGGCCCACAGTCTCCTGTACACCTTCCCCAGGGACCTACAAGCAGAAAAACAAGGGTGGCAATTACTCGAACATTGCATTCAGCAACTCACAGGAAAGCAGAGGTCAATTAACACACTTCCCAACACCACTAGTATAGAACTACTGATTTTGATAGAACAGAGACAATATAATTTAATGGTTAAGAATGTGGACATTTCATCCATCACATGGACCTAAAGAAAAAAGAAATTTGCTTTTGTTGAAATACCCATTCCATCTCCTACCAACCATGAAACCTTGGACAAATTACTTTGACTTTCTAAGCCTTAGTTCCTAATCTATGTAAGGTAGATGATTATAACTTACAGAGTTGTTCTGAGGACCTAATGTGGTATCAATCATTGGTACCATTAGAATTATTCTGTCCCAAAACCTATATATCTAACTCAAGATTAATACTTTGTTTTTACTTTTTTATTTTAAATTACTATGAGGGCAAAATTTTTGACGTTACATTGTTTTCAATTCTAAGGTAAAGGTGAAGTTGTAGTTAAGCCCTTCAACCTTAGGGTATGCTGAACACTCTCAAATTGTATACATTAGGCGAGATACAGCCAATTATCCTCCCTTCTCCTACCAAGCACCCTCTGTCCTCCTTCTTCCCTCCTTTCCCCTCTCCCTTGCTAGACTATATTTGTGTTTTTCATTTGTGTAGGCATCTAGTTGTTTATATATTGGTTTCATATTAGTATTGAGTATTGGATATTTTCTTCTCTATTCTTGACATATTTTACTAAGAAGAATGTATTTCAACTCCATCCATGTAAACATAGATGCATATAACATAAAATCTCCATCTTTTCTTACAGCTGAATAGTACTCCGCAATATACATATACCACAGTTTGTTAAACCATTCATGGGTTGATGGGCATTTGGGCTGCTTCCATGACTTGGCAATTATGAACTGAGCTGCAGTGAAAATTCTGGTGCAAATGTTTGTGGTAAAATGGATTTTTGCTCTTTTGGGTAGTATCAAAACACCGCTCTTTTAACTTAGGCAGTGTTTCATCTAAAAGAAAAACCCTAAAGCCAAGAGTTTAATAAAGTAGGATTTTTCATATTTCGAATACTTCAGCTCATACCTTAAGAAGCTTAGAAGAAAAGTATGTTTAAAAACATAATTTGCCAAAGCATCCTGAATATATTTTCATTTTCTAAGTAATTGTCCAGTTTTCTTGGTACTTGCAGAGAAAATTGCATAAAAACAAAAGTCTGATGCAGGAAAAATTATAAGGTAGTAAAAGAAGCAGCAGCACTGAATAGCCTAAGGAAATTCTGCCCCTAGAACTCTCTGAGTATAATCATTTTGACTTCTGATGGGTACTGATTCCAAGTAAATTTCCCAACATTAACCTGTGATATGCCATAAATTAACAAATTAGGTTTTTCTTCAGGTGGGTGAGGGGAGTCTAAGAAATAGGCAGATGAGAAAGCTGCCTGTTAATGTTTATCACGTTTTTGCATGGAATCTACAGACACACCATCTGGGCTTATCCAGAAGATTAATCACATATCTTTTCACAAGGACAGCAAGTAATCACATTTTGTGTCAATGAGAAAAAAATAGTTTCCTCCCTTCTACTTTACTTAAATATGTAACCAGATAAATTTTATGAGCTTAAGCAGATAATTTTTGTCCCTGTACTAGGAATGTGATAATCATAAAGGCACTTCACATGCTGAGAAGGATATTCATTTGCATTTCAGACAGAAATAAAATACATTCCTTCTTCCTTTCCCCAAATCTGATCCTAGCCCAAAATGCCACTTAATTATTTCAAGGAAAATATTTTCATCCTCATTCCTTATACTGGGGAATAGGCAACATGCACTCAGTCACATATCCTTAGGAAGAGCCATGCATCACCTGAGAAAACAAGTGTCTGGAATAATGTTTTTCAACCTTTTTTATCTCATGGCACACTTGAACCTATAGCTAAACTTCCACGTGAACCTGCAGTTAAACTTCTACAACACACTTAAATTGCTTTAATAAAAAAAGTGAAAAGAAAAAAAAAGAATATACTTACAGTGTTTGAACTTCTTTTGAAAATGATTTACTTAATGATCTTAAAAAAAATTCCTAGCACACCTAAGATCTTATCAGGGTACACCAGTTGAAAATCATGGATCCACATGTATTTGAGACCACATGCTGTGACATGGATCTGCCACTATAGCAGGACACTCATTTCTGGTTCAAATGTACGTGGTCATCTTGTTCTTCCTCACATCCCTGTTGTAGCCACATAACCATAAATCAAGCTTTCTTGGCAATAGTTTGGATGTTGTGGAGTGGTTTAAGTATTTTTTCCATTTTTCTGACATTTACATGTGTGAATTTCTATTATGACCCAAAACTTCCCACTGTTAATAAAGGAATAATTGAAAAAATAAGCAATTGCAGAAAGCATCTAAAAATCTAAAATAAGTGTTGAATGATATAAAATAGTTCCAAGATAAAATTAAAAAAAAACTTTAATTTTAATTAAATGTGGGGAGACAGTGGAATTCCTTGCCTCGTTCATGGAAATGTCTTCAATTTTATACCATTCAATATGATATTGGCTGTGGGTTTGCTGTAAATGGCTTCTGTCAATTTAAGAAATGTGCCATCTATGCCTGTTTTCTTAAGAATTCTGATCATGAAAGGATGCTGGATATTATCAAACATTTTTTCTGCATCAATTGGGAGAATCATATGGTCTTTGTTTTTTATTTTATTGATATAATGTATTATATTTATAGATTTGTGTATGTTGAACCAACCCTGTAACCCTGGAATAAAACCAATTTGATCATGGTGTATAATTTTTTTGATGTGTTGTTAAATTCTGTTAAGATCTTATTGAATATTTTTGCAATGATAT
>NW_003852475.1:5249235-5278206 GCF_000181295.1 Otolemur garnettii | reverse complement strand
AAACAGCTGTGGGGCCCAGCCCCCACCCTTCAGTTCTTTTCCAGTACAGAACTTCAAAGGTCAAGCTCAGAATGTCCCTGAGTGGACAGCTCCAGACACGGGTTCCAACCAAATTGTCTCTGGCAGTGCAAACCCTGCGGAACAGAGAGGGATTCAAGGACAATTCAAGGCAAAGGGATTCAAAGCACAATTGGATCCAGGGATCCATACTCCCACCTACCAGACTCAGTCCACATTATTGTCTGCTTCTCTGCTCACAGGCCCACAGGCCCAGCTGGAGCCAGGGGTAATGCCCCTGCCTACCGGTCTCAGTCCACACACAGCTAGCCTCTGTGAGTAGGGTCTGGAGTAGTGCCTGCCAAACCAGTTGGAGTCAGGGGACGCCCCCCTCTTGCCATTCTCAGTCCATTCCTTGGCAAGCCTCTGTTTGCAGGCTCTGTTGGAGTCACAGCATGGCCTGCCCTCTGGTCTCAGTCCATACACAGCTAGCCTCTGCATGTCAGACCAGTTCGATTCAGGGGACCACGCCCCACCTGCCAGTCTCAGTCCACTGCCTGGCAAGCCTCCATTCACAGGCTTTGTTAGAGTCAGGGCACCACATGCTGCCCACAGGTCTTAGTCCTAAATATGGGGTTCTTTTATAATGGCTGTCAGTTTATCTATTTAGGCATTATACACACACATAGTTTTTCCATTCAGGACTTTTGCATAGATTTTAAAACGTAAGGTCAGTAAAACTGAGCTATTTCTAATCAATGTAAGAAGTTAATATTACATTTACTTCTTTTACAAGGGTGTCTAATCTGTGATAGCTAGGCAGCAAGCTGATTTTGCGAGGACAAATGTCTGTCTGTCATGTTATATATCACAAAAAGTATACATGGACTTTTTTTTTGTTTTTTTGCTAACTAATCAGCTTTCCTTACTATGTGTAAGGAAGCAAACAAGAGAACTCTTATTCCTCCAAGAAGAGAAAAAAAAGAGAGAATAAAAAGGCTGTACAACCCTGATTTGTCCCTACTTTTAAAGTAGTTAAGGTATTTTTTGTATTATTATACTGTTTTATCATAACTTCTCCACTTACTTTCAAAAACAATGGTTAAAACAGTTCTTTTTGTTATTCAAAATCATTACTGTTCTTAGTTATTGTTTTAAGATATTTATATTCTACCTTTAGTAGATTTAACATGTATCCTTGTAAAACACACCATAGTGTCTGGTCCTATCAAGTACCCTCCCTCCACCCATCATCATCGTCCCCCTCTCCTCCCCTTCCTCTCCTCTTTCCCCTTCATCTTGGGCTATAGTTGGGTTATAGCTTTCATATGGAAGTGTGGGTGCTTATAAATTAGTTTCATAGTACGGCTGAGTACATTGGATACTTTTTCTTCCATTCTTGAGATACTTTGCCAAGAAGAATATTATGTTAACCAGTTTGATGAAAGTATTTCAAATTGTATATAAAACTAGCATGTTGTATCCCATAATTGCATTAATGTACATAGCTATGATTTAATAAAAAAATATAAAAATAATAAAAAATAAAAACATTACATAAACTTTATGTAACAAATTAATTTTCCTCCTTTAGCTTTTGCATTCTCGGTCTACACAGAATTTTACCACATACTTGGTTCTTGGCCTTATGGTTAAGATTAAGTACAGAATTTTATGAAATAGCAAAGTTTTTTATAGATCACTGGAAGACAAGCTATAATGATTAAAAAATTAAAATTGCTACCATTGCAGATCTGTTTCTCAGCTTTGCCATGATCTCCTATCTGCGGTTACTATTCCTTTGTATATGAGTAGAACATATCCATATAAAAAATAATTTTCACCCTCTTCCCTAGAATTTTAGGACAGCAGCTTTTGTAAGGCAAGTTACATTCACATTTATAGAAATTACTACTTTTAAAAAGCCAGAGATGAGTGAGAATACTTCCTCTTCCTCTTAAAGCAAACTTCGGGGACAACTTAAAAACACAGAACATATAAATAGCAATCAAATGAAAAGTGAATTGTGTAGGCATGGAATAAATGAAAAGCAAATTACAAACAAGGCACACAAAATAGAGACAAGACCTTTCAACAATTGACCTATAACAATTTGCATTTCTCAGGCAAAGAAAGAAAATGTGTTCTGTGATTTAGTCAATTGTATTTGGCTATGAACTTTCAATTCAACTTTTAATGCACACATGAGTCAAAATCACACAGCCCTAAGGGGTTTTGCCATTTCAAAAAACATGTATATTGAAGTAAAATGTGCCCTGCAGTTTGATAAATCTTACATCCCTCTTTCAAGTTCAGACATAGAAAAATGGATTAAAAATGTAAGCAGTTGCATGAAGACAAAAGAATATCACCTTCAAATGTACCACATACATAAACTTGATTATATTCAGAATATATATCTGAGATTTAAAAAACTCATGTTTTTAATATCAATTATTTTATATGACTTGTGGAAAAGCAGGCACCAAGTACTGTAATAAAAATAAAACAAAATTTAGAACAACTGAAGAAATAAACGATTAACTACTGACCTAACGTAACTCTAAACTAAAACTCATGAGGGCTGCAATCTTAGAAAAACACTTTAATGATGCAACAAGAATAGTAGTTCTGTATATGTTTATCTGGGCCAACATTATATAAAAATGCAATCTATCTGCAATGTACTACATTTTCTGCAAGATAAAATCAGTTCCTATCAAATAAACTACATATTTTAAGCCATATCAGTTGTAATTGATAGGTTAAAGTTCTGGTTAGCAGTATGTTCTTTGGACACAGAAGGATAGCATTGATGAGTTCTTAGGTCACTGAAATTCAGATTAAAGACTGTGATTGCTCTTTTTTTCTGCCTATATTTTTGCAGTAAGTGCAAATATGTGAACACTCTAATGTAATATTCTTCTAGAAGCACGAAAGTGTTGGCAAATTTTTTTCTCTTAATTAAGTTACCCTTAACTAGATTAGGTTAGATGGATGTATTACTCAATTTAAATCACCCCATTTAAGACAGCATGCTGGATGCCTGAACTTTAGGGGTGATGTTCATTAAGATGACTGCAACATAGGAAAAATGGGAGTCCAGAGGACAGAGAATATACACATTCTGTGTAGCTTTTGCATACTACTGGCCACAGTTTGAAGTGTCAACCCAGACTTAATACCATGCAATAGGAAGAGAAGTTTGCTTTATTATTCCTTTTTCCCAGACACAGTCTTTATCATCCTGACATTGTTTATTTTTAACTTGGGCAAGAGCATTGAGGAATGACATGAATAATAATTCAGAGCTTCAGCAACTTAAGCGAATTATTTGTGGATAATTACTATACCACAGCACTCAGGAACCTCAGAATTACAAAATCTGATGTAAAACATTTACTTACCTGTATGTTGCCTCACCTTCAAGAAATTGACATAGTGGTTTTCCCTTCTTAAAAAGTTTATACATCAACTATGAAATAAAGTAATACCACTCTTATATGATAGATACCTATCTAAGAAATTTTACTTTGTAAAATATATCTAAGATGAAAAAATGATTAACGTCATTAGTCATGAGAGAAATGCAAAGCAAAAGTGCAATGAGATACCATCTCACCCCAGTTAAAACAGTTTTTATCAAAAACATAAAGGGAATACAAATACTGGTGATAATGTGGGAAAAGGGGGAACCCTTGGACACTGATGATGAGAATATAAATTAGGGCAACCACTATGGAGAACACTATGAAGATTCCTCAAAACACTGAAAATAATACCCTGTGCTCCAGAAGTCTCACTGCTGGGTATATATCCAAAGAAGGGAAATTCAATGTATCAAGAAGATATCTGCACTCTCATGTTTATTGCAGCACTATTTATAATTGCCCAAATTTGGAATAAATTTAAGTGTCCAACAATGGATAAAGACATTATGGTATAAATACACAATGGGATATTATATAGCCACAGAACAAATTAAATCCTGTCATCTTCAATAAGAGTGATGTGACTGGAGAACATAATAAGTGAAATAAGCTAAGCATAGACAGATCAATCTTACATGTTCTCACTTATATGTGGGAAGTAAATATTAAAAACAATTGATCTCATGAATACAGAGAATAGAATGATGATTATCAGAGTCTGGGAAGGGTAGTGGGAGGGAAACAATAAAGTAGGGATGATTAATGGGTACAAAAATATAGTTAGATAGTCCAATAGAATGCATACTATTCAATAGTCCAACAAAGTGACTACAATCAACCATAAGTAAAAGAGTGGAATTGGAATGTTCCTAACACACACACACACACAAAAATGATAAATGTCTGAGGCAATGGATACTACAATCACTGTGGCTGGATTAATTCACATCATATGTTTGTATCAGTGCATAAAGATATACAACTGCTATATACTCTATAAAGATATACAACTTATGTACCCATAATAATGAAAAAAAAATTAAAAATAAAATATATCTAAGAATGTAAGGAATGGGGAAAGGAGCATATGAACAGTCATTCTTTCAAACAACATTCATTACCTACTGCTTGACAGGCAGTGTATTAATCATGGGAATATAAAACTAAGTAAGGCATTACATATTTCTTACCCAATCTACACACTTAATTCAATGCCAGTTTACCATGAAGAGGACCTTTGATTCCTTCTTTATGCCTAACTATACTTAATTTATACATAGTATTTTAATGCTTTGGCTTTCCAGTGCTCCCTAGATAGATGTAAAGCAGAAAAGCAGAAGTTGGGAAGAAGCCACAGAGGCAGGTTTACTGATGGAAACAAGAAGAGAGGAGAGTTTGCAAGTCTATATTTCTAAATCTATCATGACAATCAATAACTTCCACTAGCAGAGGATGCACAAAGCCACTCAATTCTTTCTAAACTCTCAAAAGAGTAGAAAACAGAAACCTGCTATTTAGATATATCTATTACTGAGTTATGCATTAGAAAACATTAAAAAATAGGAAAGATAAAACATAAAAAAAATTAAATGAGAAGGAATTTAAACTCTGTTTCATTTCATTAGGCAAATTCCATTGCACTTTTTACAGTAAGCAAAAATATCTTTCATTAATAGTAAAATTATTTTCAAAACACAAATTCATGGCCTGAAGGATATGTGTGCTAAAGTATTCCAATGGATCTCTTTGGAAAAATTTACTAGCAAAAGTTATGAGCTACCAAGTACAACTCATTTTCACCTCATAAAGGTTTACTTGTGAAGGTTTCATGATCCCACTTGAATCTAGCACAGAGCGTGTAGACATAATGTTCACACCTCACATAAGCACTAGCATTATTGCTAACATTCCAGCTCTTTCTGTGTGTTTTTTGCTTGGCACTAATAGCACTTGGTAAATCCATTTCATCTTTGTGGACACATGCCTCTGACCAAAAAGAAAAATTCCCGTGTTATTTATTATTTTTGATTGTAAACTATTAGTCACCAGTAGCTAAAGCATCCATTAAAAGTAGCTCAATAGCAAGACAGATTAGAAATATATCTGAACAACTCATCAGCTTATGCAAACATTACAGAGGCAGAAAACCACCTTTTATAAATTGTTTATCAATATATCTGGTTTGAATTCGACTTTCTAAAGATTCCAGAGCCTAAAAGAGATTCTTAATCCTCCTATATTTCATGGAATTCTGACATAAGTGGGCCTTTTAGGATTACTAAAACCCACATGCTGCTAACCTTCTAAAATATAGGAGTGGAAGGAGAATCTTACAGTTTACAGTTTTCACAGAAAAAAATAAAGCCTAGTGAAGCTCCATGACATCCCCATGGTCACACAATCATTTGGAGCAGAAGTAAGACAATTCCATTTCCAGACACCCAAACCAGTGATCTCGATACACTTATTACTCTGGTTTCTATTATGACAGTTCTAAGACTGCAAAAGAATAAGGCCTCCATAAATGATCTAAGGTGTGGGGGAGGGAAGAGCGCAAAAAGTAGAACAAATAAGTAGAAACTACATAAAAACTCATAAAACACAAGTAATAGACTGCATGTTAATATTGAGATTTTTCAGCCTTGTAGATGGGCAGTTGGAGCAGAGATATGCTACTGAGAGCTCTTCACGGTTTATTATGTGAAATGGGCTCCATCCTTCCTTTTCATGCTTGAGAATATGCGTAATTACTGCTTATGTACATCCAGCGAGGTTTAGGGTTTAGCACAGGAAGGAATCTTCAAGTACCAATCAGAAATTGTGTGTTCCTCGAATAAATGCAGCAACAACAGTAATAGGAGCTGCTTTTTTAAAGCACCTACTATCATCTTCCCAATAGCAAACGTACATTATTGACATGATTCTGATTTGACAGATGAGAGCATCAGTGCACAAGATCAAAGAATCTGCTCAAGGTAAACAGCTCAGGAGCCTTCTCCAGCTCTGTCTTACTCTAAACTTTTTCCACAACAAATGCAGTTGATATATTTTTAGCAGGGACGTCTTTTGAGCAAATGGAGGCTAGCAAAGCCCATTAGTTAAAAAGTATTTAAAAGGCAGCCTATTCTGAGAGCAGTTAGTGCAAGAGACTCAGTGTCCAGCCAGTCCTCTCCTCTGTCTCTGTCCCAGCTCAGTGGCCTGGCTCAAGGATGGCCTGGGAACTCTTGGAGCTCTGCTACCTGTCAAGAGACATTTACAGGGTGTTCTCATCCTATAAAGATGGCTCTGTTCAACTTTGACTTAACTTACAATGGACGCTTCAGCTAAGCTTTCTGGGTTCCCTATAAGAGGCAGAAAAAAATCATTTACTTGGCTGTTTTACATCAGTTAAATTGAAAGGCGATGGTGAGTAAGCCACAAATGGTGAGCAGTGAGCAGCTGTGTCCCCCACGATCTACTCCTGAAGGACTTTATCCCTGAGCTTTCAGACTGCCGTTGCTTTACAGCACACAGAAAGCAACCAGAAACACATGCTTGGGAGGCTAAACTTTTTAAGCTGTGTTCCTGTTTAAACAATGAGAATAAAGTTCTATTTATACAGTGAATGATCGATACATGTTGGGCTTGATAAAGGAGGCCTTCCTTTTTGTTGTCTAGTAGAGGTCAAGGAAGGGCAGCCAGGATGGGATGAGGCACACACATGCTTTAAAAATACATAAGACAAAAGGGTGGATGCCATCCAAACATTTCATTTACCATTAAGCAACTCAAGAACTAATTGTGCCTGAGATCAAAATTGCACAAAAGCATACCCAAGACAATATTTTTTTAGCTTCAAGAAAGCCATTATTATTTAACAGTCACAAATACATCTCTTTTTCTTGTAGCAGATAGTCCTATGATGTATACACCAGAGAGAACTAAGCATTAGTTGCATTTTGGCAGACAGAACATTTAGTTCATCTTCTTTTCTTCAAAGGAATAATTAAGCCTGATTTGAAATAGCAATTTTAAGATTACTTAAGATTCTTCTCTGGATAAAAAAAAACCTTCTAAGTCATTCTATTTTTTAAAAAGTCTGAGAAATAGCAGGATAATGTCATAATCACAATATTATTTTTCTGTCTAGAAACAACTAAAAACACCCATTTACCCCATCTAGTCTGATAAGCATGAAGACTTTCATGAAAATTTACAAAGATAAGATCCAGTCAGTCACCTACAAGCTTTACCTCCAAAACATCATTCTAACCTATCCACTCTTTTTCATTCCCACTACCATTACTTTAGGCCAGGCCATCTCTTTCCCTTACATGGATAAGAGAAGCAGCCTCCTGTCTTGCCTTCCAACATTCACTGCCCCACCTGTGCCATCAATTTTTTTCCCTGTTGAAAACATATGTCCTTTAATAATTCAAATTTCTTTAACTCTAGACGCAGCATGTTATTTGCATGTCATTTCCAACTAAGAGCTCATCAACAGCTACCTGTTTGATTCTTAACATCTGACAATATCAGCCTGGGGAAAGAGTTTATGAAGAAGATATCTGTGGCATTGCAACAGCAACAAAAATAAACAAAGGGGGACTTAATTAAACTGATAAGCTTCTATACAGCTAAGGAGACAACAACCAAAACAAATAGACAAACTTCAGAATGGGAAAAGATACTTGCACATTATGAATTGGACAAAAGCTTGATAACTAGGATCCACAGAGAACTAAAATGAATCAACCAAAAAAGAGCCAACAATCCCATATTTCACTGGGCAAGAGACATGAATAGAACTTTCTCTAAACAAGATAGACAAATGACTAGCAAACATATGCAAAAAAGTTCATCCTTCCTAATCATCAGAGAAATGCAAATCAAAACCACCCTGAAATATCACCTAACCCTAGTGAGAATGGTCCACATCACAAAGTCTCAAAGCTGCAGATGCTGGTGTGAATGTGGAGAGAATTATACTTTTACACTGCTGGTAAGTCTGCAAACTAATACAACCTTTTTGGAAAGAAGTATGGAGAAACCTCAAAGAACTCAAATGAAACTTCCCATGTGATCTTGTAACCCCATTACTGGGCATCTACCCAGAAGAAGAAAAAAAATCATTTTATCATAAGGACATTTGCGCTAGACTGTTTACAATTTACAATCGCCAAAATGTGGAAACTATCCAAAATCCCACCAACCCAGGAATGGATTAACAAGCTGTGGTATATGTGTACCATGGAATACTATTCAGCCACTAAAAATAGATGGAGACTTTACATCTTTTCTATTAATTTGGATGGAGATGGAACAAATTCTTCTTAGTAAAGCATCCCAAGATTAGAGAAGCAAGAATCTAATGTACTCTATTCTAATATGAAGTCAGTAGATGATTTAATACAAGGTAGGGGATAGAGGAATGAGGGAGCGGGGAGAGGGGAAGAGGGAGGGGGTGGGAGGGTCATGGTATATGGCACACATCTTGAGGGCAAAACACAATTATAGGAGGGACTTTACCTAACAAATGCAATCATTGTAACCTAACTCTTTGTACCCTCATTGAATCCCAAACAATAAAAAAACAAACAAACGAACATGGATGTGCAAGCACCTCTCTGTTCAGGCCCCATTCCCACCCCTTAACATCCTGACTGCCTGGGCTGTCTACCTTTCACTCACTGCTCTCCTGTCACGTTAGTCCAACTTTGGCTCTTCCAACATGGCCAAGCTTCCTCCTGAGGCAGCCCCATGGCTGGTCTCCTAAACCAAGTCACATGCATTGCCTCTTCACACTCACTAAATTTAATTCCTACTCATCCTTCAGATCTTAGGGTACATCCATAAGGAATACTTCCTTATGCTCCAGCATTCACTCTTGCAATTAAAAATCTAGTTGTATAATTCATTGTTTAATACTTACCTCTCCTACTTGACTTTAAACTCTATGATGGCAGAAGCATTTTGGTTCCATTCACTGTTCTACTCTCATCACTAGCCCAAAGCTTGGCATAACAGTAAAGATCTAATCAATATTGCACATAATTAAAGCTAGGAAAAATAGCTTGATAGAAAGCAGAATTGTGCTCCACATAGTTAGGACCAATGTCACCACTAGAAACTCACCACACCAATGGGTTCACAGTTTTTAAAAAATTAAGAAAAACTTTTTAAAAGTCTCCTTTCCATGTTTCCTTTAGCTTGTGCTTATAGGAAGAAACCTCTAATAACTTTACCTAACAGAATTTTTAAATACTATTTTTTTGCAATTCCACATGAAAGGCCCCTTACCTCTTGTTGCAGCTCTGTGGACCCCTTCTTGACAGCCTCCATAAAACCCATGGAGTTCAGCCTTATCATGGCTAGCAGGTTAATGTACTGATGCACCTCAGCCTAGAGAAATATTTCTGATCTTAGGTATAGCTCTATCATAATGATCCAGGAAACTCACTCAACATATAAGTTGCTATTATCAAAGGATGCAAATAAATGAGAATTTCATATCAAATCCTATCCCAAGAGGTTAAGCCCTCTAGTTCCTCTTTAGCCATGATTTTTCTTTTTAAGGTTTTAGTTACTGATAGTCATCTATAGTCTGAAAATATTAAATGAAAAATTCCAGAAATAACAATTCATAAGTTTTGAGTAGTATGATGAATTCTTGCCCCATCCCACACTAGCTGTCCTGGAATGAGGATCCTCCCTTTATCTGGTCCACTTTGTACGTCCTGCCTGCCAGTTAGTCACAGAAAAGCCATCTCAGTTGTCAGAATGACTGTCACATATTCATAGTGCTTGTGTTCAAGTATCCCTTATTTTACTTCGTAATGGCCTCAAAGAGGAAAAGTGGAAGAGTAGTGATGCTGCTCATTTGGATATGTCAAAGACAATCCATAAAGTTCTTCCTCTAAGTGAAAAGGTAAAAATTTTCATCTTAATAAGGAAACAAACAAACAAAAAAAACCCATATGTTGAAGTTGCTAAAATCTATGGTAAAAACTAAATCTTCACCCAACAAAATTGGCAAAAAGTAAAAGGGTTCATGCTAGTTCTATTGTCATACCTCAAACTGCAGAAGTTACGGCCACAATGCCTAAGTCCTTGCTTAGGATGGAAAAATCATTACATTTGTTGAGGGAAAACATGAACAGAAAAAATGATCTAACTGACAGCAACATGTTGCTCCAAAAAGCATTTAGCCTATGCGAAGACTTCAGCAAGGGACTCTATTAAACAAGTGACACCATTTACTAGGGATAATAGCAGATTCTAAAATTTAGACGGTTGATAGCAACCTAACAATAGCACCATAAGACTCTGTTTCAATGCCTACATCATTCACCTAACTTCATTTCATTTCATAGGCAATGTATCATCAACACAAGAAACAGGTTGAGTTCAGTATAATAAGGTATTTTGATGGAGAGCACATTAACATTACTTTTATTATAGTATATTACTGTAATTGTACTATTTCAATTAGTAGTTATTGCTGTTAATCTCTTATTGTGCCTAATTTATGACTTAAACATCATCATAGTTATGAATGTATAGAAAAAAACATAGTATATATAGAGTTTGGTACTATCTGCCCCTTCAGCCATCCACTAGAGCTCTTTAGAATACACATATGCCCTCCTTTAATAAGGAAGACTACTGTACCACAAAACTAAAAAGTGGCAGGTGATGCAATTATCATGTGGTTCATCGTAGTAACCATAAAGGTAATACACCAAATACTATACTGATCACTTTATAGCAATCAGGTCATGTAGTTCTCAAAACAGCCTTACAAAGTAAATTAAGTTTAGTAAGAATTACCTGATGCCTTAAATTCCCTGGATATCTTCAGGACAATTGGCAGAAGGAATAAAAACAGGGTGAATGTAATTTTTTCAAAAAGATCATTGACATGATTATATTCTCCAACATCCAGGAAAATATCTAGGAAGGGAAGAGCATGGAGAAGTGTGTGGTTTGAGGCTGTTCCCGTAGACCACTCACTCCTGAAAAGTAAAAGCTGAGGGCAACCCCAGCAGCAGTGTAAAATCCGTCAGGATGTGGCTCCCAACTAAAACCTGGAAGATTCTGCAGAAGATGTCTCTATGTTTACATCCTAGTGGGGCTTTGAGTGAGATTATTATTCCAAAGGGTGGGATTTTGTTCAGAAACTTGGTACCCACCTTCATGTGGACTTGGGCGATAGGAGAAACATGTATGCAAGAAGTATATTTTATTTAAAATGTACTTCTAAATTTTAAATAAAAGGCACTTCATTTTATTTTTAAAAAAAGATTTATTAGGTGAAGACAGTGGGAAGACTTTTAAAAAATATGGATCTATATAATTGTTTCCTTCCTCCCTTGTCCCTTTCCAATGTGTCATTGGTGGCTCATGTTCATGTTCTCAGAAAAGAGATATAATGAGGCAAGAAGTAAACATCATCCAACAAGCCTCTGGCTATTGTGCAGCTGGCAGCCTGGTTTTGTTTAGGTAGGTTTTGTTGGGTATTTCTGCCGCATACCTCCTGACTGATTAATTAATTAACTATTAAAAAGCTTCCTCTCTGCTCTGTCCTCTCCACCCCAGAGCAAAACTGATAAGATCAGAGAAGTAAGGTGTCATGAGAGGCCCTGTACTTTGCTTCCCCAAAAAGTGAATAGCTGCCTGAGGAGTCCAGGAAGAGCAGGTCAAGGCCACTGAGCACCTCCTGGGACCCAAGGGCTCCAGATAGTGGGAAAGTACCATAAAGACCTCATGCAGCACAGAAGTTCTGGAAGAGATGTGAGCCAGCCTATCAAGAATAAGGACCCTCCACACAGTAAGCAGTGTAAACTGACAGCTGAAGAAGGATTGACTTCCCAGAGAAAAAAATCAGTGACCCTTGCGGTAAAAAGGGCTCAAAATAAATAATGCAACTAAGTTTTAAAAAGCAAAGGAAATTATATTTCTTGCACACCTAAATTTTTTAGCTATGATTGGTACGCACAAAAATAAACACCCCACATAATAATAGTGAAATAGAATCCGAGAAGTACTAAAAGATAAATGCATCCCCTATCAGCCTGGGACTAACAGCCACTCAGGACATGCAAGGCTTTGCTCCATAGCGCACTGAGAAAATCTATCCTGATTACCCTTTGCTAGCTGGGTAACACACAGCAGCAGCCTGCAGCCTGGGTGAACTCTTTTTAGCCCCTGCATGATCAGAATTTCCCAGAGTCCTTTGTGGGGAGGCAGCTTACAAAGAAAGTGAGTTGAAGAAACATTGTTTCAACTGTGCAGGGACTCTACATTCACATAATGAAAATAATAATTATGACAAGGTAGCATTAATCACTTGTTAGATTTAATGTTAACTCACAGATCAATGAAAATAAAATGCTGAGTTTTGGAAGTTCCTAGGGATAAGGGAGTCTGTCCCCTGCCATTTCTCAATTGATCATCTCATCCAGTTCCAACCAAAGATAACGTATCACTCAGAATTTACAAAAATGCTTTCAAGAGAACACCTACACCCTTCCGATCAGTAAAAATAAGGAGGGTCTCTGTTGTAAAATAAACTTGGGAAGAATGTACGGTTAAACAAAATTGAAAGTTTTTGTTTTTGGAGGACTTTTTTGCCTTTTAATACACATTTTGATCCTCAAGAATTGATCCCAACTGTGTAAAGTTTCACAAACCTCTTTCCTGATGTAAGACTTTTACTAGAGGAAAAACAAAGAACAACACAATACTTTCCTCCCAGGATGCCTTCCTGTTGTTAGACGAGGCAGTTGATCTTTTTACCAACCTCAATAATTACATATAACATAAAATGAAAACTTTTTATAATATTAATTTTAGTGTCCACGTCTCATAAATTTAGGTTAAAATCCAACTTCACTTACATCTTTCACATGAAATAAATGCGCAAAACCACAAAATAATGAACATATAAAAAGTCTGAGATCTGCCACGTGTTCACAAAGAAGGATGGATATAAAATGCCCAGCAGAGATCACCAGGCTTCTTAAGTGTTAGCAGAGGAATTTTCAAAGCCCTGAGACATGAGGTCAAATATATAAATGTATATTATACAGGGTGCCCATTAAATTCATGTGCAACTTAAAATAGTGTGCAATTTAAAATAGCACACAAATTTTATATATAAATAGATACCCTGTGTGTATATATACATATATAAAATATAAATGTATATTATTAATACAGTACATACAATTAAGCCAATTGTTTCTTATGTGTTTATAACCATGTTATATACTATATACATATATGTATACCTTGTGTGTGTAGTTGCATACATATATACATATGTTGCCAGTCAGTCCTGTTTCAGTATAGCATAGTATTCCATTTGAGCAATATGCATTATCTCAAGAAGAAGAAAATTTATCTGCTTCTCCTTCCCCATCTCATCATTAACAGCCTCAAGAAGCTTCTTTCTCTCTTCTACACAACAAATGGAGAACTATCCTCCATAGTTAAAACACCGTGTTTGCCAGAACAAACAGGAAAGTACTGATGCCCATCATTTAAGGAATTTTAGTTCTTTCTCCACATAGAGAACACAGAAAAACTGGTGAAACACAGGAAGACATTTCTGAACCATCCACAAAAAGATTAATTTAAATCCATTGGCATTTTGGAGTAGTGGTACTCTGATATATTATTGTTCTCCAAAAGTTAATATTTAAATCATGGTGTAGATATAGAAATTTAATGTTAACCATAACATTCTACTCCCTGGGCACCAACGTACTGTAATTTTCTATTAGAACTCTTTATTCCCCTTGTGTTTTTAGAGAATTAGTCTGAGTACCTTATAATTCCTTTCCCAATGAAACATTGTCAAAGATCATATCACACTTCCTAACCCACATTAAGATTTACTTGAGGTTTTCTTTAATTATATTCAAAACAGATGTACCCCTTGCAAGCATGCCTCTTCTTCACTTTTTCCTAGCTGCCCATGTAAAAAACCAGGGGGTATGCTAAGTGGCCCATCTCCTGGGGCCCAGGAAGAAGTAATGCTACCTCTTGGACTGTTCACCTAGAGGAAGAGAAGAACTACAGTAAGCTCCCACAGTCAGTCTGAGGGCTGGTCATGCCACAGCTCCTGTAAAGCCTTTCCTTTGGAACACATTTGTATGCATTGTCCAGCCCTTGTAGTTCTCACTGAAGAGTTCCTTTGGGAATCAAACACTTCACTATTCCTCTGTGATCTGCTTCTTCCTTGACACAATTACAATAAGCAGTGAAAGCAGAGCATTGCTCACTGTGCTGCCAAACCTTTAGCTCAACTATAGGGGTGATGATTATAGATGTGCACATTTGTCAGTGATCTGAAAAGCCTGGCCTGAGTAGGCAGCAGGGAAGGAGTAGAGGTTCAATAGAAGCAGTCAGCTACAAGCAGAAAACCAGTACCCCTGACTAGCTAAGCATGGTCTATGGACAGAAACACAATACAGTCCACAGGCTCTGCTCACAGTGTCTGATGTATTAGCTTTAAATGCTTACATTCATTTGTTCTTCCAAATATCTAGAGCAAAGAATCGATGACAGAAAATACTTTTACACTGGAGAAAGCAAGTTTTAGAAAGTGCTTTGGAGTTACATAGGCTTTAGTCCAAATCTTGATTTTTGCCAGTCAGCACTCTGCGACCTTGAACGAGACACTTTTTGCCTTGATCTTCAATCATTTCAACCTATAGGCTTGTGAGGACAAGAGATAACACATGGAAAGCTCTTAACACAGTGTCTGGCACATGGATAGACCTTAAAGAATAAGATCCATGTGAAGGAACTGTCTGTTACCGAGCTCTTAGAGATCTACACAAGCATATCTCTAGTTTAGCCCTTTTAACATTGGAGCCAGATAATTCTTTGTTTTGAAGAGCTGTCTCGTGCATTGTAAGATGTTTATCAGCATCTTTGGCCTCTTGACAGTAACACCAACCCCCTCTCCAGTCATAACAATCAAAAATGTCTCCGGTTATTTATAAGTGGCTTCTGGGGAGCAAAATCACCACAGTTGAGAACACATTTCATCCTAACCAAAGTCCTAGGAGGTAAGTGACTTTTCCATTCTATCAGGAAGCATTACCTAAGATCCCAGCATTAATAAGGAAGAGAACCAGGATACTAGATCAAAGTCTCAAACCCTATCCCTGTGTTCAGCAACTTTAGAATGTATATTTTAAAGAATAAGAGTACTGCCACTGATGTGTATTTGGCATGCTAGGTGTAACTTCTGGCTGCACAGAAATAATGTGTATGGGATTGTGTATATACGCAAAATAATGTGTATACAATTGTGTTTCCCCGGTCCTCCATTTTTATTAATATTTAAATCAACATATTTTGAAAACAATCCTTCTTCATTCATTTCAGTACTACTTCATAAAAGTCCACTTTAGCTAACTCCTTCTCTTGTCTAGAAATATTCTCTAGACTTCGGAATCAGTCAGCCTGGATTTGAACTGCAGTTGTTCTACATTCTAGCTGGGTGTCCCTGGGCACACAGCTTAGTTTCACCTTTATGTCCCACAGAGAAGCCAAGTAGAGTCTGCCAGCTTTACAATGGTGTTGACAGTCAGCTGTCCACTGCAGCCTGCTATGCAGAGCAAGAGTGAACCTTGCCTCTGTAACTCTTTTCTGAAAGGACATTGCCAGAGGCAATAATTCTTTACCTTCCATTAAAAGTACCGTGCCAATCCATATGCTTAAAATAATCAATCTCATCTTCGCACCAAACCAACTTGAAAAATAATACAACTTTCCCAACAATTTAATACAAAATAAACATAATTCAACTGCCCTATCTAGTCTTAGACCAAGGGACCTTGGGAAAAAATGAAGCAATTATTCCTGTTAGTGGCCAAGGGCAGTGGTGGCTCTCATCTAAGGACCAGAGTCATCAGCAGTATGGATTTTCCATGACAGGGCAGAGAACTGCTACCCAGCACAGAGAAGTGATTATTTTCCAACAGATAGGTTTGAACATGACCATTTAGCATTCAACCCCTTCTGTGTAGTTATTTTGAATGAGGAGGTTTTAATAAGATACTTAAAAATCTCTTAGAGAAAATGTCAAATATGTCAATCACATTTCACTCCTAGAACTTCAAAAACCAGAAACAGTCTAGTAAAAGGACATTTGTAAGGATATACAGACCCTTATGTTCCTAAGTGATAACTACTATATATAGCCCAATGTGCACTGTGAAATGAAATACTACAGATTAGCATTCTATCTTGTGTTAAAATTTTAGAAGGTAAATCATCACCATTTTATTCATCATTCTGTTGATTCTAAAAAGGAAGAGAATAACTGAATATTTTTATTTTTTAAAATGTTAACTGAGATAATAATACATAAATAAGAACTTAGGAAATATTCTCTTTATAGCTGATACGATCTATAAAGAGGTCATACAGGGGGTATGCAAAAAGGGCTTTGAGAAGACAGTATACAGAATTAACTTTAGGACCAGTAAGAAGGATTCTTTAAGTCAGAGATGATGAGTCAGCATACATTTATCCATCATCACTGACTTAAAGCATCCTTCCTACTGGTCCTAAAGTTAATTCCCTCTACTTTCTTCTCAATACCCTTTTTGCATACCCTCTGTAAGACATGCAGCAAGTATAGACTATGTTGTTTATTCCACCTTGTCACACAATCATAAATGTGTGGAAAAAATTCTTAAGATATGACTTGTTACTTCAGAAAGTACTTTAGCCAGATAAATCTATATTTATCTTTTAAGAGATGAAGACAGAGAGAAGAAAAGCAGAACTGTGATTTTTTTTCTCCCCAGGTCAAGACCCGTTGGGAACTAAAACCAAGTTCTTCTCTTAGACACAGAGGTGTGAAAAATAAAAAACAGACTATATTTACATGGTAGAACAAACTGGATTCATAAAGGCCTACCCTTTTTAAACAAAAGTACAGTGTTCACAACATGCCCTAACTCTCTCTTTCTATGTGTGTGTGTGTATGTATGCACGTATATAAAAATATATATATACACACAGACACATATATATAATCAGTTCAAAAACATGATCTTCATTTTCCTTTTTCTTTTTTTTTAAATGAGGCCCACACACTATGAGTGTTAGGGTATTTATTTATTTATTTATTTGCAGTTTATGTCCGGGGTCGGGCTTGAACCTGCCACCTCTGGTATATGGGGCCGGTGCCCTACTCCTCTGAGCCACAGGCACCATCCATGGTCTTTATTTTCATATGGCTCTTCGCTAGCCTAGGAATCTTATGTTCGCTTATATTTAGATGATTTAAATAATATGTGTATATACATAAAATATTCAGAGTTGGAACAGTACTCATCTATGTAAAATATTCAATCAGTATTAAGTGCTATAAATAGTGCTCACATATATACACTTAATTCAATTCAGTATTAAGTAACTACTCTGTATAAAACACAGTTGTCAGAATTATATCAGAAATTCCAGAAATAGATATTTAAGATGCCATCTCTGCCTCAGATTGCTTAGACTCCCTTAGGAAAAGAAGACTTAGTCAAAATACTGTTAATACAAAGAATTATGAAGTGGCTATACTAACTGATATATAAAGGCTTTAGAAACACTGAGTCAAAAAAACACTGAATCAGAAAACTGGATGTGTCTTAGACAGCAGAGTTTGTTAACTAAACCTTCTTCGCAGGGATGGAAGAGAGAATAGAGATTATGTGAGCAATTTTTGAGAAGTAAAGTAATTCATATCAAGTGGTCTTGACTTTCTTGATAAAACAGGAACTAAGCAGACATGTTCAGCCCAGCCACTGTGAGGATAGACAAGGGAATCCAGTACTGATAAGTAACCATCCCTCTACACTTAATTAGAGTGATCAGATTTTAACATTGGTAAAGCGGGACAACATGGGGGGCAGGGTGGGGCAGGGCCTAACAACAATGCAAACTTTGATAAGCAGTTCTCAATAATAACTTCTCAACAATTATTTGTTATTATTACAGTTTAACATTATAAAATTAACAAAAATAATACAAAACTCATATCCTGGCAGCCAAAAACCATATATTCCCTTCCTGTTCTCCCGCCTGTTCATGCATTCTTTCCAAAAATCGGGACTTTTTAAAAAAGCAGCAGGACGTGGGACAAATTGTTGAAAAGCGGGACTGTCCCGCCAGAAGCAGGACATCTTGTCACCCTACACTTAATGCCTCCTATTACGCTATGCAAATATTTAAAGGTCACCCTACATCTGTGATAGAGGTACTCTTTCAGTGATATTCCCCTACTTGGCTGGGTCACTTTGGAAAAAGAATGCACATGCCATTCTGATTTAAAGCTTGTAAAATAATGTTCTTTTTGTAGGCATTATACAGAAATAGAGGTATTTGAAAACAACCTTGTTTGAGCAAGAATCTGCTTACAACAGGTATGTCCTTTTGTGTTTCTGAAAATCATATTTATAAAGTTATAATAGGTTTTTCAAGTATAACCAGTGTTCAGCAATATGAGTAATGACAATATATTTCCCTCATTTGCAAATAGTTACTCATAAATTTGATAGTATAACTGAGGAGAAATGAGTATTTCTCTTAAAAAATTTGCATGTATTATATTTGCCATGTTGGTGACATAAAACAAGGATAAAACAAAAACATTATATATACTGACATTTCATTAAAAGCTCTGTGGACATTTGTATATGGCTATTAAGCAGGAAGCATGAGAAAACAAAAAATTACCTTTCAAAGAAGGAAAGTGTAAAATACTTCTATGAAACATTTTGATATGAATATTAAATATTTTATGCAAATTAGTGAAAATAACTAAAAATCACAGCATTCCTGATAATGTCTCAAAAATACTTATATTCCATATGAAAAACTCTGATTTGTTTAATCTTTTTTAAAGCTCCTAGTCATTTGTCTTAAGTGTTTGCACATTTTGAATATATGGAAGCATATTTTATGTACTTTAGAGTACTGCTGATGTAGTAGGTAGTATATCATCAAACTACTGCTGCAGCAATTCTAAGGTCAAAGCTATTGCTTTTGGATTTGATACATTTTGTACATGATTTATGGATTAATTTTATCGAGAATATGTAAGCTATATGTCCCAAAAAGCATTTTATGGTATTATAACAATAAAATATTATAGTTATGGGATGCCCTTTATCTAGGCATATCAAAGTCCTTTCCTGACATTAGTTAATCCTTGTAATACCCTTCAGACAAGGGAAAGTATTGGCTGCACTACATTTTGTAGAGAATAGAGAGCACTGGGGATTTTCGCAAGTCCATCTGGGCTTAGAACTAATATAAATCATCAGTGCACTTATTACCACATAGAAGGCCTAAACAAAGTGCTAGGACCTGGGGATAGAATGGAATAAGAAAACGGAAGCACTGACCCTACCGTCTCCCTTGGAACTCACTGTGTGAAGTGTAAGATGCTCTCATTTATGACAAATAAAATAATGTTGTAACATATCTTTTATCTAGAACCTCACCCTAGCCACCTGGGAACACACTTCTACTACCAAAAAATTAAGCCTCCAAGCAACAAAAATGCATCACAAATAGGTGAGCTCCTTGTGCCACAGAAATCTATAACTATTAGAAGTAGGCACATCCACAGACAAGATAACACAGACACAGACAGCCTAAAGACAAGAAGGGAGACACACACACCTCCAAAAAAGGCAAACAAACGGGCTCAAAGTTCCAGCAGTTTGAGACCAATTAGCATGAAGAAGGACTGAGAGTATTGGAACTCCTTCCTTGAGGATATTGAAGTAGGTTGCCTGCAAGAAAGAGCTCCAAATATTTAACCTCTCTGTGTCAATACCCTTCACAATGTACCTTTGCAGGAATTCCATCAAGATAGTACTCTGGGAGGCCATGGCAGGTGGAATGCCTGAGCTCACAAGTTTGAGATCAACCTGACCCCATCTCTACTGAAAACAGTAAAACTGGCCAGGTGTCATGACAGGCACCTGTAGTCCCAGCTACTAGGGAGACTGAGGCAAGATGATTGCTTGAGCCCAAGAGACTGAGGTTGCCGTGAGCTGTGGTGCTATAGCACTCTACCAATGGTGACAGAGTGAGTTGAGACTCTGTCTTAAAAATATATATATATGGAGTCTACTTCTCCATCCCCTAAAATGGGGCTAACAACCTCTTCACTTACTTAGGCTGAAAGAATGCAGTGCAAGTGCCTTGTCAAGTTTGAGAGGAGTTTAAAGTGAGCCATGCCCTCCTGCTCACTGTGCTAGAAGCTTGTGGCTGCCATGTGAACATGGCTAGGCTAGCCTGCTGGGGAGGAGGGGGCACATGGGAGCAGATTTGAGTCCCACCAGTTACAATCATCTTAGAGCACCCACCTTGTAGAAGACCCTCTTGCTGACCAGAGCTGTGAGAGCAAGTTCCACCCAGATCAGCTGGGCCTAGCTGATATTAGAAGATATTAGAAGATCTACCTAGCTGACATGTAAACATATATACAGTAATGAAAATTTATTGTTTCAGGCCGCTGAGTTTTTGGGCTATTTGTTACAAAGTGATAAGTGATATAATTTAATTTCAGCAAATATTAGCTGGTCGACATAACAATGAACTTGAATTTTTTCATTTTTCTGTTGAATAAGACAGAGAGTCATGGAGATATTTTAGAATTACTTCCATCTGAAGTGTCCATTAAAAGTATAGAAAGAAAAAAAAATCCCAAACCTCTGAAAATCCCAGCTATTCAGTGTAATTGATTGCAAGGGTGGCATACAGTCTTGTTTTTAATAGACATGAAAGTCAGAATTATAAAAATAACAAATTAGAGGGGACTAGAAATATTATATAATATTTTATGCATTGTCAGTGATCTATTAAATACCTCCAATATACATTTAAACTATAATCTGATTTTTGAAATCTACCCCCCTAAGCAATTTTTCAGAAATATATTTATGTAAGAAAACTTCAGGTCCATTATTATCAGGACTTGAGCCAAACAATAAAGCCTGTCTAGAAGAACTTTTGTATTAATTGTGAGAAAAAGTTAATTTTACTAAGTGTTCTAACACATTCTAAGATAACCAAAAGGCTGATCTTAAAGACTGTTATCCTGGAGTGATGGAAGCTACCCCTTGAATGATAGTGAACACCTTATGGTGATGCCTTTTCCTTTTCAGGGAAGGATTTAAGATGGATACAGAGCATTAACCACTTATTCCCTCGTAGGTTCAAAGAATACTTCTTGACCACAAGTATTGGGCCTGGTACAGTTCTGGGTATAATAAGTATATTCAGAGGTGATTAAGATGGGGAAGAGCCCCTGTCCTTGAGGAATGTAATCTGCTTAGGGAGACTCACAAGTCCAAGTTAAAAACCTCCATTCCAGGCAAAAGGCCTAAAGTTAAATATCAACACAAAATGACAAACACATTCTTAACCTCATGCCCCAACTTTACCTTATTATCAGGGAGCTCCTGGAATACTGTACTAAGAAGGATTCTCAGATCCTACCCAAGATCACTGAAAAGCACATAATTACTGGCCAATGATGAAAGACACATGTAAGGAAATATGATATGATACCAGGGGTAATTTCAAATATATTTAAAATATAAATACATTTTGTTATGTTTCTTTATGTCTGTATTAAGTGATCTCCTACAAACTAGGTACTTTGCTCATCAAATAGGTTTGTGCTGGTGAACGAAAGTGACCTATCCTTGCCCTCATGGAGATTAGAGTCTGGTTCCCTCCTTGTCAAAATGCCTCTGAGGCAAAGTGTGACAAAATGCAAAGGCTCCAGTAAAAAAGAGTGACTACTCTCAACAGAGATTTAGTTATAATATGTCTCTGGTTTTTGCTACTTTAAATTTCACTCTAGTTTTTCAAGGTATACAAGTATAAAAGTATAAATATGAATTTTAACAGTAACAGTAGTGACAAGAAATACAACCTAGCTATTATTAGCTTAAAATAAATTATCACTAAGTTCTCAAAACACAATGATCACCTCCTAAGGATAACTGAGACCTGGCACAGTTAAAGTATTTGTTTAAGATCATACAGCTTCTGAATTACAGAGTGTGGATTTATACCCACAACTTTCTGACTCACAGCTCATACTCACCACTGACTTTTGTCTGAGATATTCTGGGTAAGCCTTATCTCAAATTCCATATCCTTAAAAATGAAGAGCTCCAAAGGAATCATCCTTATACCCATGTGTATGCTATGTTTTCCTAAGTGCTTCAGGGAGCTGTGAGATCTTTCTCTAAGCATCTTGAATGTCCCTTTCCTGGAGTATTTATTGCAGTCTGTACAAAACATAGACAATTTTGTGTTGTTTACATAAATATACTTGGACACTCATGCATGCATACACAGGTACACACACACATTACTTTAATACATGTGACACACTAGAAAACTCTTGAGAACAGGACCTGTTTCTCATATACCAGCATATGCCCTGTGAGGTGTAGCACAGTCTAAAACACAGCAAATATATGACCAACATGAGTTGAGGACTTATGGTATGATTTATATTAAGACATACCTCTTCCCATCTTAGAATGGGAATGTATGGGAATGTAACAATCTTGCTAAACCAGCAACAAGCTACTCGAAGTTATAACAGTGATTATTTCCAAAATTGTACTCCACAGAACAACAGTCCTGTAAGATGCTCTATACAAACAGGGTGCCATGATCAAATAGGTCTGGAAATCACAACATAGTGATATACTTCCTCTCTTGAGATAAAAGAAATGCATGTTAGCATATTGAAGGCTGTTTGAATACTGACCAGTAATCTGAGGGACCTTTGGATCACTTAACACAGAGGAACACTCATTGGGAAGGGTGGGGAGGGTGAACACAAATGCTTCTCTAGGAAGCATGATCTAGAGAGATGATACATACCAAGAAAGTCAACTTTTGTAGTTATACTAGGCAAAAAAAAATTAATTCTTACTTAATATTTATTCTCAGACTATCCTCGGGAAATGTAGATTCTCCTATGTTATGACAAGTGTGTTTGCATATCTTTGAACGTATTTAAGATAGAATATTAATTCCTAGTGATTTTTAAAATCTGAAAAAGGGAAACAATCCGAATGTACAACAACAGGATGAGGATTGTAGCTGTATTTAAAATGGGTTATCTTCTACCCATTAAAACAATACTTAAAAAGATATTGGAAAATGCTTATAATATTTTAAGTGATAAAATATAAAAAATATTTATATGTACTTGATATACTTCAATTGTACACAATTTATAGAAATTAAAAACCTGGAATATGGACAGTGGTTTTCTTTGGTGGGATATGGAAAACTTATACATCTGCCTGTATATTCTTTTATATCTTATAATGTAACTAAATATAAAAAAAAAAAATCAATTCTAGGTCATCAGGAAAAGCCAAAGTATCATTAACCTGACTAGCACCTATCTATTATTCAGGTTGAAACTGATATGATTTTCTCTTGGAAACCTCCAAGATCATATAACTGTGGTGGGTCCCCTTCTGGACAGCATCCACAGCATGCTGAGTTCTTTCTTACAATGTCACCTATACCCTGCCATTCATTCCACTGTCTCAAATAACGCTGTATTCAGCTTATCACTGTAATCCCAGCAACTAGCTCAGTGACTGCAAAATGTTAAGTGTTAAATAAACATTTACTCAATAATTGAAATTCTGAAATTTTTCTCATTTCCTAAATGTGTTGCCTATAGGGAGGCAAATATGATCTGCATTCTGGAAAAATAACAATAAAATATACCTTTAAATAGCATCTTTTATTAAGGCAGCTAATTTTTTATACACTTGTCAATAATTTATATTTCTTATGAAATTTTATCTATAAGTAATTTCCTTCACACCCAGTTTTCTGGATGATAGGGACTGCTGATATTTGTTATATCAGCATGACTGTCTAAATACAATGCACAAGGTTACATATGCTTGGGTCTCTCCATTTGCTTCAGGTTGGAATGCAATCCTCTAAGCTTATGAACAGTGAATTTTTTTGATATTAAACACCTAGTTAGGTCCCCAAACCACCATTTTAATAATGAAGTCCAACGTAAATTCCAGAAGTGAAACTGTATTTAATTACCCTCAAAATTGGGACGGACCTATGTCTCAAAGGAGTAGGGCAACGGCCCCATATACTAGAGGTGGTGGGTTCAAACCCCATCCTGGAAAAAAAAAATTATCCCCCAAAATTTCATGATAAGGGGCAGATGTGTAGACATATACACATAATAACCATAACAAGAATAAGAAGAAAATTAGCTAACATGTACTGAATGCCCACTATTTGCTGGGAACTTTGAGAAATATATATACCTACAAAATATATACATACATACACACACACACATATACACATATATATACCTGCAATATTAAATGAGTTTATATGTGCGTGTGTGTATATATATATATGTATATACTCACTTAACCCTCACTTTAGCTGGTAGATAATATGATTTTCCTCTCTGATAAAAGGGAAATTGATACAAGTATTCTGAGCTTACAATGCCAGTTATGTGCCAAAGTCAGGGTTATGAACCCCAGATTTTCATTACTAATTTTATTGTCATTCATTCTACAAATATTTATCCTCTGCACACTCTAAAAAATACATTGCTCTATGTCCTAAAAATATACCAGTGAATAAACAGAAAAGTTCCTGGGCTCCCAGAATTTATATTTTAATTATGATAGAAACTTAAGTACACACATGCACACATATATTTCTTAGCTCAGCTTGCAGGTAAATGTGGCCATATGATTGCATTTTTCCAACAGAATGTAAGTTAAAGAGATTTGTATTTTGAGGAGGGGGCATAAGCTTCAAAGGATCAGTTATATAGTGTAATTCCCTTTTTTCTTTCTCCTTCTTTGAGCTGGATGTAGATAAAGTCTTAAAGAAGAGAAATGACTAGACAGAAGGATGATTCAATTGATGCTTCAATTTGAGTTTTCAAATTGCTACTAGGAAGAAAAGACACATATTAAGTAGGAAGACCTGCCCAGCACCACTCCATGAGAAGCACGCATCTAAGGTCTTAGCTGTTCTACTGGAGTCTATTTGTTATAGCAGCTAGCACTAGCCTAAACAATACAGAAATCTGTATCTTGATGTGGGTGCTACCATGAATACAGCATAAGTGGCATTGATTTAATGACCAATCACTGAGTGGAACAATCACATGTCATGGGCTAGAAATAGAAAAATCCACTACATACAATTACAAAATATTTAGTAACACAGTAGCCTACAAAAATGGTTCAGGTTAACCAAGAATATACTGAGCCCATAGCTCCAGGGAGCTTGACTTTTGAGCTTTTTTTTTCGGCTTATAGCTGTTGGTTTTTCCAATGTATTGTAAAACACAACTAGCTCAGGGAAAGTTGATAGAAACTAAGGAAATTTCTGGAATGGAAAAGACAAAGGATCAATGACTCTAAATATCAGGAGATAAGACTGAAAAATGAGGATAAATAATTATTAAAAATTATCATTTAAACCAAAAGACTCAGCTGGAAACAAAAATGAAAGTATGGGGACTGCTATTGTTTCAGATGACCATGAGGCCACAAAGCTAAGGATGAGGACTACGGATTTGAGGCAGCAGAGGAGCAAAGCAGACTCAAGACGGATGTACAGGAAATATCTGGGAAAGGGGATACATATGCAACACTGATTCAAAACAAACTGATTAAAAGTCTAATACATTTTGAGAAAAATTTGCTACCAAAGAAACCATGAGTCTGGCCCCCCAAAAAGTGTTGGATTCCTAGATCCTTAAAGCAATCCTTCATCTCCCAAAGTTTAATGTGCAACAAACAAGTTGCAGAAATTGTACTACCTTCTAAGAAATAATTCCGAAAGTTCACTTTAGACATGGCCATGAGGGAGACTCGAACAAGAAATAGATTCTTGATTCTGGGAAGATGGCCGACTGGTAGCAACCCCGGTCAGAGGCTCCTGAGGAAAGGAAGAAAAACTGGTTGGAATCAGAATCTATGAAGCCAAAGACGGGGAGCTGAGCCAAGAAAAAAGTTTGGCAAGCTGTAAATCCAAGGAAGAGCATTTAAGAAAACAAAATATAGGTACAAAGCAGGCCCCAGAACTGCTTGGTAGAGCTGCCCGCCTCCCGCGGGTGGCAGGTGGCCTCAGAGAAGTCCCCTGTGCCGGGAAGGCACAGAAGTACTTGCTAGAGACTTGTGCACCCGGTGAGTGGGAGCAGAGGAATCCCCCACTCTGGAAGGGCCCAGGACTGCTTGCTAGAGCCGCGCACCCCACAGTCAGGAGAGGAGACCCCCGCTCTAGGGCTCTGGGCAGGTGCAGAACTGCTTGTTAGAGCCGCACGCCTCCAGGTGGCAGGTGGCCATAGAGGAGTTCCCCTGCTCCAGGCAGGCACAGAACTACTTGCTACAGCCTTGCGCAACCCCATGGGTGACGGCGGATGAATCCCCCACTCTGGGAGGGCCCAGAACTGCTTGCTAGAGACCCGCAACCCACGGAGGCAGAGTAGATCCCTGCTCCAGGGCTCTGGGTGAGCACAAAGCTGCTTGCTAGAGCCACACGCCTCCTCCAGGTGGCCGGTAGCCACAGAGGAGTTCCCCTGCTCCGGGGCAGGCACAGAACTACTTGCTAGAGCCTCGTGCACCACTGTGAGTGGTGGCAGAGAAGTCCCCCACTATGGGAGGGCCCAGAACTGTTTGCTAGAGCCGCACACCCAACAGGCGGCAGAGGGGATTCCCGCTACAGGGCTCTGGGTAGACCCAGAACTGCTTGCTAGAGCTGCATGCCTCCAGTGAACAGCGGGTGGCCACAGAGGAGTTTCCTGCTTCGAGCAGGCACAGAAATACTTGCGAGAGCCACATGCGCCCCACAGGCGGTGGCAAAGGAATCCCCACTTGGGGCAGGCCCAGAACTGCTTGCTAGAGTCGCATGCCTCAAAGGTGGCAGAGGAGATCCCTGCCCCAGGCTCCTGCTCTTGGCAGGCCCAGAACTGCTTGCTAGTGCTGCAGGCATCCCACAGGCACTGGCAGAGGAGTCCTCTGGTTGAGGAAGACCCAAAACAGCTTGCTGGAAACACACACACCCCACGGGGACCAGCGGAAGAGATCCCTGATGCAAGCACCTGTGCTGGGTATTCCCAAAACTGCTTGCTAGAGGCATGCATGCCCTGCAGGTGACGGTGGAGGAGTCTACCAATCTGGGCTGGCCCAGAACTGTTTGACAGAGCCACATGCGTCCCACAGATGAAGGTGGAGGAGTTCCCCGCTCTGGGCTCCCACGCTGGGAGGGTACAAATCGGCTTGCTAGTGCCAAACACATCCAACGGGCAATGGTGAAGGAGTCATCTTCTCCGCACCGCCCCCCCAGCTACTCTGGTGGGGCAGAACTAGGACTGATCTGGACACTTGTGTACCCAGTGCTACCGCTGCCATTCCCCCACCCCTGGCTGCTCCAGGGTGCTGAAGTAGCCACTACAGATCCCCTTTTCCACCAGTTGCTCCAAAGGGACTAAACTAGGACTGAACCGGCTGCTGCCGGTCTCCTGCCTACTGGTCACCCGGTAAGCTGAATGAGGTCTAATCTGGCCATGCACACTCCTGTGAAGCTGCTGCTGTTCCACTGCACCCCGGTTGCTCCAGCTTCTGAGAATTGGGAGAAGAAAACAGACACACTCTACCTGTCTCTCTGGGAATCAGAAGAAGCCACCAACTGAATAGTTCTGATAAGGCATCCAAACAAGGTCAAATCAGCATGGGGCGGAATCAGTGGAAAAACTCTGCCAACTCAAACAACCAGAGTAGATCAACTCTCCCGAGGAAAAATGGGACAGACGCAATTGAAGACCCCATCCATAGGAAAATGGCTGAGATGTCAGAAATTGAGTTCAGAAGGTGGATAGCAAATAAGATTAACAGAATGAATAAAAGGAAGGAATTAGAAGTACAAGAAATTATTCAAAAGATGTCTCAAAAACTCAATGATTTCAAAGATAAAATGATCAAAGATTTTGAAATACTGAGACAAGAGGTTGCAGCCCTCAAGGATCTGAAAGACACAGTGGAATCCCTCCGTAACAGAGTGCAACAGACAGAAGAAAGGACCTCTGATTTTGAAGACAAACCTTTTGAAGAAGCACAGAAGCACAAAGATCAAAAGAAATGGAGAGCAAAAATGGATCTCACTCTCAGAGAGCTCTCGGATAATCCGAAGAAAACTAATATTCGCCTTATAGGAATCCCTGAAGGCAATGAAGTTGCTTCACAAAACACTGAGGCTCCTCTTCATGAAATTATGAAAGAGAACTTTCGAGACATGCCAAGAGATTCTGAAATTCAGATAGCAGATAGTTTCAGAACCCCAGCATGACTAAACCTGAACAAGTCATCCCCCAGACACATCATAATTAACTTCACCAAAGTTAAGATGAAAGAGAAAATTCTGAAAGCAGTCAGACATAAGAAAACCATAACCTATAAGGGGAAGAGTATTAGGATGA
>NW_003852475.1:5229293-5245541 GCF_000181295.1 Otolemur garnettii | reverse complement strand
TCTGTGGTTTATCTTACAAGGCTACAAGTGAATCTTTCTAAAAGTAGAATATAAATGTTTTACCACAATAACTAAGTAAATGACAAGAAGGCTATGTTAACCCGTTTGATGGAAGTAGTTCGGATTGTGTGTGAAAACATCACACTGTACCCCAGAAGTGCATTGATGTACACAGTTACCATTCAATAAAAGAATAATAATAATAATAAAAGAAATAGATTCTTAGGGAACTAAGGAACTACACAGAAAGTACACAGCTCTTCCCACAGAGGACCTAGGTTCTAATTAAGACTTTCCTTCACTGGAAAAATAGAGACTTTTCCCAATCCCTGTCCCAAAGTTTCCATCAGGGTTCTGGATTGCTAACTGCCATGTGTTTCTTTCTCTTCCCTTTTCTCAGTGGAAATTGTTAAGCACATGTGCTCTCCTGCTATCCTTGGTCTATCATTTTATATTAGGAGTAAGGAACGACAGTTCATCTTTTAATTGAGGCATCAGAACACACGGACCCACACACACATGGACCTGATGGAAAGAACTGAGATTCTGGAACCTGTAATGGAAGTAGCATCTGTGAGGGACTTTGGTTGTCTCAGCTGGGGAGGAGTTTAGTGTATTCTTTGTCTGAGAAAAAGGATATGCATAGAAAATTGTGTTGAGAGGCATAGATAAAGCAGAGATGTCTAATCTCCAACAGAATCTGTTTCTCTCCTTCAATAGTATATTATTCTTGGTGGTGTGTGGCCTGCTAGTCAAGAACTCTATGCCCCATTACCTCCACCTCTGTGCAAGCAAATGAAGCTATGTGATGAATTATAACCAAAAGAATCTGAGCAGAAGTGATACATATCAGTTCTGGGCTAATGATTTTAAGAAGTAAGCATTCCTCCCACACACTCATTTCCCCCTTCTGCTAATTTCAGACTCTAGGGAGTGACAGAGGAACAAGCTAATAGGCATCTAAGATGCTGAATCCTCCCATGGAGGAGAGATGTCTCCACATAGAAACACTTATTCTTAATATGACCAATAAGTAATTTCTCTGATAGCAGAATTAGTATACTATTTGGGGATCTATCTATTGTACAACCATCTAACGTATTCCCCAAACCTACATCAACTCAGAAGATGTAAGACACAAAGAAAATAAAACAGGGTGTTAGGTTGAACCATATCCCAATGAACTGGAATGACTCACTGACACAGGAAGATCAAATAAACCTTCTCTAAAGAGGTTACATTTTAGCTGAGAAAAAAATCTGGCAAAATTTGTGGAACAACCATTTTGGGCAAAAATTATAGTGCATATAAAACTCTTGAAGTATAGGCCAATTTTATGCTTATAAAAAAGAGCAAAAAGGCCAGTGTAAGGGAATCAAATTAAAAAAAGGAGTAGAGGCAGGACTAGATGGTGTGGGCTATCCCGGCTTAGGAAGAAAACTGGGTGTGTTTTAACTCTAATGAGAAACTCTCAGAAAAACAGATTCTAAGCAGAAGAGTGGTACGAATGATTGGGCTTATCCTTCTGGCAGCTACACAGAGAAAGACTTTGGATAGGCAAGATGGAAGAATGAGATCAGAGACCACTTTAGGACTCTAGGAATGAGATTGCACTGACTTGCAAGGAGGGAGGTGGTATAGATGGTGATATGTGGTTAGATTGGGATATATCTTGGTGCCAGAGCTGAGAGCATTTGCATGTGAACGAGACACTGTGAGTAAAACAAAAAAACAAAAGAACTCCAAAAGCCAATGATATTTATATATTTGACCTGAAAACCTGAGAGAATAGAGGTGTTATTTGATGAGATGAAATAAACTAGGAGGATATTAAGTTGATAAACTGTGGCAAAAATGAGAACTCAATGTGTGCGTCTATACTTTTATCACAGTACCTCATATAGGCTAGGGTTTTAAATATCACTTTCAATGTAACTATGCTAGCTATTCTAACAGGAGAAGACACTAATTTTGAAAAGTTTTGAGTGACAATAAATTCATAACACAGTTCTCCTCCTAAATTTAAATGCAATTGCAAAACAAATCTCAGAATCAGTCATAGAGAGATCTAAGTATCACTAATAATTGATAATGCTGACTAGATCACAGAATTTTATAGCCACAGCTAAGCAACCTTACTTGTGTTTTTGTTTGTTTGTTTTTTTGCAGTTTTTGGCCAGGGCTGGGTTTGAACCCGCTACTTCTGGCATATGAGGCCAGCTCCCTACCCCTTTGAGCCACAGGCGCTGCCCCCAACCTTACTAATAATACTAAGCTTCACCTTCCTGCCTGCCACAGGCAGCTTTGGATAAAAGCAGGCCTACTCTGAAGTAAAGTCTCTACACCTAAAGTGGAGGACATATTCCAATACTTGCTTTCTGGGGAAGAACCTAGAAGGTCTGAGCCACACATGCATAGATTTTGGTCAGCTCAGCCAGCTGCATTATCCCCAGGAGGAAGTAAGTGAGCAATCATCAATCCAAGAATGTTACCTATACAGAAATATAAAGAAAAGGGAAAAGAGTTTCTGTCATAAAATAAATACAAATTAGTAAAATGCTAGAAATGTCTGTCAAGACAAGGGTGGTCATGGTCACCACTTCCATTCATATAGTACTAGAAGTCAGAGAAGTCAGCCAAGAGGAAGATACAAAGAACCTACAAATCAGGAAAGAAGTCGAAGCATCCCTGTTTGCTGATAACATGATCTTGTATCAAGAAAACCCTAAAAACTCCACCAAAAGAATCCTAGAATTGATAAACCAATTCAGTAAAGTATCAGGTTACAAAACCAAGTTGCACTTATCAGTAATATTTCTATATTCTAATAAAAGCCTACCTGAGACTCAATACCATTTATCATAGATACCAAGAAAATAAAATACCTAGAAATATACTTAACTGCAGAGATGAAAGATCTCTACAAGGGGAACTACATAACACTGCTGAACAAAATCACAGATGACACAAACCAATGGAAAAACATCCCATGCTTATGAACTGGTAGAATCAACATTGTTAAAATGTATCATATTTCACAGATCTTAAAAAAAAAAAAAAACTGTTTCATTTAAAAACAAATGAAGAGCCCAAATAGCTAAAGAAATCTTAAACAGAAATAACAAATTTCAAGGCATCTTATTACCTTACTTCAAATTATACTACAAGGCTACAGTAAACAAAACAGCATGGTGCTGTTATAAAAGTGGTGACAGACCAATGGGGCAGAATAGAGAGCCCAGAAATAAAACCATCTACCTACAACCAACTTATCTTTGACAAAGTAGACAATACACCCTTAGGAAAGGAAGTCCTATCCAATGAATGATATTGGATAAACTGGACAGCCATATGCAGAAGTATTAAATAAGACTCCTATCTCTCTCAATATATAATAATTAACTCAAGATGTATTAAAAACTTATATTTTGGTATAAAACAATGAATATTATAGAATAAAACATAGGAAAAACTCTTCTAGACATCAGCCTAGGCAAAGAATTTATGATTAAGACCCCAAAGACAAATAGAACAACAAAAGTAAATAAATAAATGGGACTTAATAAATAAATTTCATGCACAGTAAAGGAAATGATCAACAGAATAAACAGACAACCTATGCAAGGAGAAAAAATATGTGCAAGAACTCTGACAGAGGACTAAAATCCAGAATCTATGAAGAACTTAAACAAATATGTGAGAAAAAAGCAAAAAAAAAAGGGGGGGGTGCAAAAGATATAAAGAGAAGTTATCCCAAAAAATGATAGATAAATGGCCAACAATCAGATGAAAACAATGGGTCAACATCAGTAATCATTAGGGGAATGAAAATTCAAACCATGATGAGATGGTTTTACTCCTATCAGAACAGGCATTATTAAAAAGTTAAAAAACCATAGATGCTGGTGTGGATGCGAACAGAAAGGAATGTCTATATGCTGTTGGAAGGATTGCAAATTATGACAATGTCTATGGAAAACAGGATGGATATTCCTCAAAGAAATGTAAGCAGCCTTACCATTTGATCCAGCAATCCCACTGTTGGGTATCCCAAAGTAAAAGAAGCAATTTTATCAAAAAGTTATACCTGCACCAGAATGTTTATCACAGCATAATTGACAATTGCAAAGATGTGGGATCAAACTAAATTCTCAGCAACTGACGAATTAATAAAGAAAATGTGATATATACTCTATGGAGTACTATGCAACCATAAAAAGGAAGGAAATAATGTCTCCTGCAGAAACTTGGATGGAACTGAGGCCCATCTCAGTATAGTATCTCAGAAATGGAAAACAAACACCATACATTCTCACTAATAAGTGTAAGGTTAACAATGGGCATACACAAGGGCACAAAGAGATGTAAAAGACACTGGGAACCAAGAAAGGGAGAGGGTGGGAGGGTCTGAGGATAAAAGTTTACCTATGTAGTACAAAGAACACTATTCTTGTGATGGGCACACTAAAAGCCCTGACTTCAGCATTTTATAGTGTATCCATGTAACAAAAACATTTGACCTCCTTAATATTTTGAAATAAAAAGAAATAAAATAAAATAAATGCCTGTGCAGCAACTACACAGGTTACAATGAGGACCCAAGGAGGGAATTTTCAATGAATGAATGTCATTTCAAAGACAAAAATGTGTGATAAATGGCCTTTTCCTTGACACTTTCCAGGCTAGTTCTTGGAACTCAGGAACAGATTAATTCAAAATTGAGATTTTACCTTATTTAAGATAGTAACAGAAGAAAGAAAAAAAAAAGTAGAAGGGAGAAAAGAAATGTCTTGTCCATTGTTGGATTTGAAGTGAAATCTTGTTTTTCCATTTTCCAATCTCATTATGTATGTGGCTCATACCCAGAGGGAAAAAATGTCACACTTCCTGGAGCTGCAAACTGCCAGCTAACATTCCATCACTGCCATCACATCTCCCATGCTCCTGATGATTTACTGACAGGACTGCTAACTCCATCTGAGGACTCTGGTCCTCAGGCCTTTTATCTCATTCTCTCTTAACTAACCATTTTCCTTGAGGGATTAAATAGTGAAACTACTACTAAAAAAGAGTCCACGTAAAGGAAGGAGATAGGCTGCACAAAATGTTTTTGTTGCCAACCACCAAGCTAGCTGAAAGTGCCTTACTTGCCTTTAAGTTTACCTTTAGTCCATTGACACTGCTCTCAGATTTTCCCCATGCTTTCTAGGCTATGCTCTGAAATGCAGAGAACTACATTTCCCAGATTCCTTTCATAACATAAGTTCATCCCCTGAAAGGCACATGCAGAAGACTGAATAATAGGAAGCAAAAAGAAATCCTGGTAGCCACCAAACTTCCTCCAGCATCGGGTCCCACTGGACCTCCACCTTCTGCAATCCCAGACCCCAACTGGCAGTCTCCAATATGACTCTCCAGATGAACTCTAAAAATATGACTGTTCCTCCTCATTGTTCCTGCAAATCTAGGAATGACAGAAGCTTACAGTGATTGCTAATTTCTAGAATGGTTTACTATCCCTGTTTGGCTTCTCACCTTTTCTATCTCCCATGTAAACAATTCCAATTGGTGTGCTCCCACTTAAAGGGCACAGTATAAGGGTACATGGCGCACCTTTTGGGTTCTGGACACAACTGCAATAGGGATTCTACCTAACAAATGGAAACATTGTAACCTAATTGTACTCTCACCTTAATCTGTAAGTAAAAATAAAATAAATGACAAATTCCTTCTGCTGAAATAACCAGCATATTTCCTTGTTTATTGATTGGAACATATCTGGTAAAGCCAATCAGACACAGCCAAGTGTATTTTTGCTTGTGCGTTTGTTTATATTCGTAATACCAGGGATGCTCATTTTTGTAAATAGTCATGCCCTTTCATATAAGTATTTTATAGTGGTTTTGTGCTATAATATCAGAGTTTAGTAGCTGCAACAGAAACTTTATGGATGACAAATTCTAAAATATGTGCTAGCTGCTGGCCTAAATAAAATAAGGCCTTCCATCTGAGGGCCCTATTTACCTCAGTGGTCATCACAGTCTAGATCAGTACTGTCCAATAGAATATAGTGTGATCTAACATGGAATTTTATGTTTACCTATTGTCATAACAAACAAAAAAAAAAGTAAAATGGAATAGGTGAAAATAAATGTATTTTATTTAAGCCAATGTATTCTATAATCCTTTCAATGTTACCATTTTACAAACTATTGAGTTTTGGGAGGGTTTTTTTGTATTATGTCTGCAAAACCCAGTGTGTATTTAATACTTACAGTACATCTAATTTGGGATCATGAATGAGGTGTACTGTTAAATTCATTACAAATACCTGACATGTAGATTTCACAAAATTTATAGTTGAAAAATTAATATTCCCACTGCATAACTATAAGAATTGATAAAACAAAAAATAAGTGACCTACTAAATACCAGCAAGGATGCAAAAAATCTCTTTCATTCATATATAACTGCTGGAAATGCAAAATGGTAGAGCCACTCCAAAAACAGTTTGGCAGGTTCTCACAAAACTAAATATGCCTAAGGATGAAGGAGGGAAGAGGGAGAGGCAGGAGGGGAGCATCTTCTTTGAGGCTCTTCCCACTCAGATGGAGGGAGGGTGAATGGTGGGATCATACCTATGGTGCATAATGAAAGGGTACATGTTGGATCTACTAAGTATAGAGTATAAATATCTTAACACAATAATTAAGTAAATGAGACGATGTATATATTAACCAGTGTAATGTAAACTCTCCTAATTCTATATGAAATCAGTACACTGTACCCCATAAATGCATTAATGTATACATGATCTATGTGTTTATGATTTAATAAAAATAATTATTAAAAAACTAAATATGCAACTATCATATGATGCAGAAGCTGCACTCTTAGGCATTTATTCTGGTTAATTAAAAATGTAGTTCACACAAAAAACTGTACATACTATTCACTGTAGTATTATTGGCGATAATCCAAAAACCATAAAAAACACAGCTTTGTTCAACAAGTGAATGGTAAACAAACTGGTTCAGATACACCATGTTGAATTACTCAACAATGGAGAAGAATAAACTATTGATACATGTAACAATGTGGATAAACCTAAAATGCATTAAGTGAAAGACACCAGGCTAAAAAAATACCTACTATATGATTCCACTTATATAGCATTCCTGGAATGATAAAATTATAGAAATGCAGAAGAGACTGGTAGTTGCCAGGATCAGGAATGAGGGCTATGGGGTATGGCTATAAAGGGGCACAGAACAGATCCTTGGGGTGATGGAAACGCTCTGGATCTGACAATATCACTGCCAACACCATGGTTGTGACACTGCACTATAGTTTAGTATGATATAAACATTAGAGTGAAAATTTCATGGAATCTCTCTGTATTATTTCTTATAAATGCATGTGAATCCACGAAATAGTTTAATTTTTTAAAGTAGATCTATAACCTATTTTCTCCAGTAACAAAATGTTCTAGTGACTGAACCAAATATCAGTTTTTAAACCTAAATTAAGTCAAACTAGAAGTGCAATCTTTAGTCACACTCATCACATGTGAAGTGGTCAATAGCCACATGTGGTTAGTAGCTAAAACCTTGGACAGAGTAGCTTTCAGTCCCCTTTTAGAGCCAGAATAGCTAAATATATAGCCAAATTTGAGCCATTAGGCAGGAAAATGGTTACACAAAACTACTCCCAGAAAGCATACTTCCTACAAAGAAACACATTTCTTTTCTAAAAACTCCGCAGTTCCAAAAGTGGAAATGAAGCCTTCATGGTATTAAGAACTAACCAGTTGTGACAAACTGCTTATAGAGATGCATTGTTCCCCAGACGGTTCCTCAGCCAATTAACATGATGCTGTCTCCTGGATAAGATGTACATTTCCTCCTTAAACTGTCTTCTTTTTTAAAAAAAAAATGAATAAAATAACAAAAGTGAATGATTTTAGATTACCCCTTTTCCCACCAACCTCTATTTCTGCACGAACAATGGAGTTTAGTATGATAATGAGCAGTGATGGCCCCAGTTCACAATAGAGAAAATGGATGCTTTGCTCAGAAGGGCCTCTGTTTGACAAGCTGACAAATGAAACTGGGACAGGCAGACAACCCAGAGGCAAAGTGAAAGAGTACTTGCCGCTCCTCCATGCTTCCACTGCCTCCCACACAGAAGGGTCACTGAGGCAGGTAGGGACACTTTCCGTCAGTGGCACTCTGGAGGTGGATGTGCATGGTTCTGGGGAAGCGGGGGGGGGGGTTCTGCTCTTGCAGTGGTTCCTATGATTTGCTTCTCAACGAGATAATGGGGCTCCCAGCACAGCATAAGTTGCATGTATGCTCCCACTGGTAGGGCTTGAGTGAAAAGTGCTTTTTTTATTTTTAAATAGAGAGCAATTGGATCAGGTTAGGAGAAAATAAGCAGGAACAATTTTCCAATTTTCACGTAAGGACAGCACGACAGGTTAGTGAGGCTGGAAAGAAGTCAACAGCCTCTTCGTCTAGCATTCAAGGCCTCTCTATCCTGGCCTTGAGTCTTTCTGCCTCTGGGCTTTATGTGCTACCACACTGCAACAGCACTGGTCCACTCAATTCCCTGAGAACATGGGTTGGGTTCCTCCTGTACCTTTTGCTTCTGCTACTCTCTCTGCCAAGAATGTCACTTATTCATCTATTTTGATTAGGATCTCATGCCTCCGTTCAAGTCCACTTAAAACCATACCACCTAGAAATATAAGCTGGTAATAAATGACTAAAGCAGCTTCTTTCTGCTTTAACACAGCTAGTAAGAATTAAAAAGTGCCATTCATCAGGCAACTGTATGCTTCTGTTCCTGGAATTACCATGCCTCCTAATGTAATCCTGACAACCCTTGGGCAGGAATCATCACTCATATTTACAGATTAGTAAACTGAGGATAAGAGCTACTTTTAAAGCACACAGAGAGTAACTATCATAGCCTGTATTCAAACTAATCTTTTTCTCTGTCTCCAAAACTTGTGCTTTATCCCTACACTATTCTATTAACCAGGGCAGAGTAACTTAATCAAATCACATTACAAAGAATCTGATATTACATAGTTGCTAGGCACTGAGCTACGCTCAAGGGCATAATAGATAATAAATTGCAGGTACTCATGATAAAATCACATATGTGCATTTGGTCAAAATATGTGCAAAGAATTACAAGCTTTCACAACGATGTTATGTTTGCAGTGGAGTTGCAACTTATCAGATAGAAAGGGCTTAGGCAAAGGCATGGAGTGGGGATGTAAGAATGTGACACAATAAATTCTAGACAGAATCATATACATGTGCAAAGATGAAGAATTATAAAAGTCTATAGAGTGTTCCGAATAGTTTGGCAGCATGCTAGAAACACAGTCAAGGACAGGTTATATGGGTTTTCTTTGCCACATGCGGAAGCTGGAAGTTATTCTGTGGTGACTGAGAGCCACAAAAAGATTTTTAAGCAGAAGACAATTACACCATCTGGGCATCTCTTTCATTTACTCAAGTATATATTGAGTACCAGGTATCGTATTGAAACTGGAGCCATAAATAAGACTTTTCAGTAGAATGGTGTAGAAAATCAAATAAACCAACAAATATAGAAAATACTATAATTCCTAGAAGTGTTTTAAGGAGCACTGACGATGGAACATTGGTTAGAATAGAGGGAGGTGGTGGATGTCAGGAGTGGCAGGTGTCTCTGGAGGAGAGGTCACCCAGAGGATACCTGGAAGATGGACTAGCAAGAGTGAGGACTTCACAACTGTGACAAAAATATATTCAAAAATTATTCCTTAAAAATGAATAAAATATTCAGTGACTTACTGGAATGGTGGATGGGGACAGGGAAGAAGTACAGAGAAGAACTGGGGCTTAAAATAAAATCTTTAACCAACTGAGCTTATGTCAATGCCAAGATAAAGTAAAAAAAAAAAAAAAGTAAGTTTTCAGATAAAAGAGTCTATGTAGAGTTTTATAAACAATCATAGAAGAAATCACCTATAATTCACAAATAAAAAGAATAGAATGGAAAGAAAATATTGGAAATGAAGTAACAGCATGCCAGTTAGCAATCATGTATTTTTTTTAATTTTTTAAATATTAATAATTAAATTACTTAGCTAATAGTGGTCAATAATATGTCAGCTCACTTACCAAAATGATACATGTTTGAACTGTTTAAAATAATAAATCCTATTCTCTTTGCTTTCTTGTTTCACAAATGCCTTGTGCTATGCAAATAAAATTCCCTGCAAACTTGTAACCGGCACTGATAAGTGTCCAATGAAGTCTCCAGATGCTATATTTTCTTTGGTAACATCATCAAACAAATGATGAGAGTGAATTAAATATGAGTTGGTGAATCCTTGTGTTTCTGAGAATTTTCCAACATTTAGGGTATAGATATGCACATTCCTAGACATTACTTTAGTTTGTTTTCAGTACTTCTGTGTTGGTACTAGGTTTCTCTGGTTTTACCTGTTAACCTCTTCATTATCTCATTACCAACAAATAAACCACTGTTTTGAAATCTTAAAAGTGTCTCATGCTTATGTGGAAATATATACAAAGTAAGTACAATTTGCTCTTAGTTTGCAATATACTTACTTTAATTAAAAATTTTTCTAAAGTTTAAAATAGCATCTATATTTATTTTCAAATTTAATAATATTTCATTTTAAAATGAAATTTATTCATACTGTATTTTCCTTATATTTATGAATAGGTTATTGGTTTTAAATAAAAGTGAAGACTCACTTTTTCAACATACATCAAGATCAATGTACATCTAAAATATCAGAGCTCCTGACACAAAAGATAAGGATCTACTACAAAAAAAAAACTTAAAAGAAAAATATGACAAAAGGTGTATTTTCCTCACCCTCACAGATGCTAACAATTTTTCTGACTATGGCTTATATAATAGAACTTTGGGAAATAGTGCAAACTAATTTTGATGCAAACTAATTTTGAAATTGCTCAGAATTTAAATTTAAAAAATTTGATATTCTTTCCTGAGACCTTGAAAAGTTAGAAATGATTTTGTACAACTTTTCAAACTAGAATTGAAAAAGCCATTGGAGCATCTTACAGGATAAGGTATCATCTGGCATTGACTGGAGAAGGACCCACAATACCTGAGGGAAAAAGGAAGGCTGCATGAGGGACAGAAGACAGGGGCTGTCCTGATGTCAAAAAATGCGAGTCAGGAGTCTGTGCTTCAGTCACTTTCTCACTTTGGCTTGAAAGTCTGTTTTATACATCTGTGTTTTCCTTTTGCAACCCACATATTGTCCTTGAGACACTGAGCAAATGATATTGCTTCAATAATGCCATGAAAAGCAGGTCACCAGACCCACACTCCCAACCCCTGCCTCTTTTCAATCTCACTTGAGCCATCTTCTTCCCCTCTGTAACTCCCTAATAATGGTCCTTTCCTTCCTTCTCTAATCAAAGGGCATATGTCTTTTTCTCAATCTCTTTCTAAAACTGATTCTACCTCCTTGCCTAGATTAAATTTTTCTAAAAAGAGAGAACAAAGAGGCTCCTTCTTCCAAGTCCAGTCTCAAATCAAGTTACTATCTTGTTGTTTTCTTTCTAGTAAATAATAGTGGATACATATACAATCCTAAAATGAAATAGAAAACCTCTAAAAAATATTTTGCCACTCAGTTCAGGGCAAAACTTGATCTGCTGTTTTGGCAGCCAAATCTCAAGGAAACTGACACTTAAAGGGAATATTCTTACATTCTGCAGTGGAAATTGCACTGTGATTGATTGCTGGGTGCTTTGTAACATACACCATATGCGTGTATGCACTACTTTACATGTATAAAATGGTAAAGGATCTGCATTTTAAGCATTTAGCTCCAGGCAATTTAGATAGAGAATTGTAAACCTGCACTACTTGCAAAAGTATTTACACTATATGCTTGATTAATACAGAGGTTGATATGAAACACTAGTGGTTTCCTATTTAAGAAGTTCATTTCTAAAATCATGGTCTAGAATTCTGGGAAGATGGCCGACTGGTAGCTACCCTCATCAGAGGTTCCTGAGAAGAGGACGAAAAACTGGATGGAATCAGACTCTACAAAGCCAAAGACGGGGAGCTGAGCCAAAAAAAAAAGTTCCGCAAGCTGTAACTCCAAGGAAGAGCACTCAAAAAAACAACTGACAGGTACAAAACATATTGACTAGCAGAACAGAGACCCCTCCCCCAAGCAGGAGGCCTGCCACAGGCTATCTGCAAACTAGCAGGGAACAAAAGACCTCTCATTTTACCTCACTGGAGAGAGCTGCTAAACTCCAGGTCTCTTTATCCAGAGAGGTCCCACTTATGAACCGAGACACCACCCCACCAGGCATAAAATTGAACAGGTATTTTTCCCCAGAAGTTCAAACTCCCAGTCCACACTTTCCTCCTCCTGTAGTGGTCTGAAGTTCTGCCCCCTGCAGAGCATAGAGTGTTTGGTCTTGTCCTGAGAGACCTGGGCATAGTGTGGTCCACCAACCCTCAGGATGGAATCTGTGACTACAGGAAAAAGAGAGGGTGGGGGAAGAAAGGGACACTAGCAGGAGGAGGAGCAGTCGCCTGGTTATGGCTATGCCCGGCCAGTGGGAGTGTTGACCCTCAGTTAGGGCTGTGTATGGTGGGACAGGGTACAGAACCCCCTGCTGACAGCACCCACAGCAGGAGAGTGGCTGCCCCAATGTGGACTGAGTTTGGCAAACAGGCCTGGGCCCTGCTGGGCAGCAAGTAGAAGCTTGATAGGATATAGACTGTGACTTGAGAGCAAGGACTTGATCTCCTGATTCCAATAGAACCCTGGAGCAGTGGCTTACTGGGTATGAATCAAGCCCTGAGGGCTAGGGCATGCTGCACTGCCTCCAGCAAGGCTGGTGAGCAGAGGCTTACCAGGTGAGTATTGAGAACTGTGGGTGGAGTATGGCACCCTGATTCTAAACAGAGCCTGCGAACAGAGGCTTGCCAGGGAGTGGACTGAGACTGGAAGGCAGGGCATGGTCCCCTGACTCCCTCTGGTCTGGCAAGCACAGGCTAGCTGTGTGGACTGAGATCAGAGGGCAGGCCTGGTGCCCTGTCTCCAACATAGCCTGCAAACAGAGGCTTCCATGGCAGTGTACTGAGACCAGCAGTAGGGGCGTGTAGAAGTGGGGTTTGTTGCCTGACTCCACCTGGTCTAGCAAGCACTACTCCAGACCCAACTCCAGGGGATAACTGTGTGGTGACTGACACTGGTGGGCAGGGGCATTACCCCTGGATCCACCTGGGCCTGTGAGCAGAGAAGCAGACAATAATGTGGACTGAGTCTGGTAGGTGGGAGTATGGATCCCTGGATCCAATTGTGCTTTGAATCCCTTTGCCTTGAATTGTCCTTGAATCCCTCTCTGTTCCGCAGGGTTTGCACTGCCAGAGACAATTTGGTTGGAACCCGTGTCTGGAGCTGTCCACTCAGGGACATTCTGAGCTTGACCTTTGAAGTTCTGTACTGGAAAAGAACTGAAGGGTGGGGGCTGGGCCCCACAGCTGTTTTTATCTCCTCACAGTCAAGATTTAAATCTAATAGGGTGGTTCCTTAGGATAGGCTAGAGGTTGGCTGATATTAAAACAGAGCTGCCCTGCACTATCTCACCAAGTAGATCCTCAGAGTCTCCTGCCAAAACTCTGAAAGGGGCCTTTCTAAGGTTGTAGGAGATAGGCCACAATTACAAAGCCCAGAGTTTTGGTAAGGGGCTATCTGTACTACCTGCGAACCCCAATTCAATCTCACCCTGCCACTTCTAAGAACCAAACAGTGGAAAATAAACATGGGATGGACGCAACAGAAGAACTCTGGCAACATGAATAACCAGAGTAGATGAACCCCCCCACACACAATGACAAGGAGATACAACTAAAGATGCCATGCATAGACAAATGGCAGCAATGTCAGAAAATGAATTCAGAATATGGATAGCAAATAAGATAAATAGAAGGGAAGGAAAGATGGAAATTGAATTCCAAAGAGTAGTTCTAAAGTTGTCTCAAGTCACCCAAGATATGGATATAATGAGAAAAGAGATAGCAGAGTCAAGGAAATGAAAAAGTTAGTTGAGGAGCTTCAAAATACAGTAGAATCCCTCAGTAATAGAGTTGCCCAGGTAGAAGAAAGGATCTCTGAAACTGAGGAAAAAGCTCTTGAACGTTCCCAAACACTCAAAGAGGCAGACAAATGGAGAGCAAAAACTGATCATTCCCTGAGAGAGTTGTGGGTGCACTCCAAAAGATCAAACATTCGTCATGTAGGAATTCCCGAAAGGGAAGAGGATGGTCCAAAAGGTACAGATGCACTACTCCAAGAGATTTTGGAGGAGAATTTCCCAAATATTGCTAGAGATGCAGAACTTCACATAACAGACAGTTTCAGAACCCCAGCAAGACTCAATGCAAATAAAGCATCTCCTTGCCAAAGTTAAGATGGAGGAGAAAATTCTGCAAGCAGCTCGACGTAAAAAAAGCATCACCTACAAAGGGAGAAATATCAGAATAACTGCAGATCTCTCAGCCGAAACGTTTCAAGCCAGAAGAAGATGATCATCAACCTTCAATCTCTTAAAACAAAACAACTTCCAGCTGAGGATCTTCTATCCAGCTAAACTGACTTTCATTTACAATGGAGAAATCAAATGCTTTAATGACATAGACAGGTTGAAGAAATTTTCTGAAACTAAACCAGCTCTCCTGGATATTCTCAGACCCATCCTTCACAGCAACCAGTGCAATGCTCCCTCCAAAGTAAACTCACCCAGAAATTTTTTGAACAAAACCCAAATACCACAGTGGTGAAAGGATTAAAATTGTCCACTGGACATCTGAAAATCATGACACCCAAAATACAATCAGGCTTATCAGTTCTCTCAAATAAGTGGAATGGTTTAAATTGTCCTCTAAAGAGGCACAGGCTGGTTGACTGGATACATAAACTCAGAACAGATTTCTGCTGTATACAAGCATCTCACCTTACCTTAAAGGATAAAAATTGACTCTGGGTGAAGGGATGGACTTGTATAATACAGGCAAATGGAAACCAGAAAAAAGCAGGGGTTACAATTTTAGTAGCAGATACAATTGGCTTTAAACCAACAAAAACAAAGAAAAATAAGGAAGGTCCCTACATATTTATCAAGGGAAACACCCAACATGAAGAGACTTCGATAATGAATATTTATGCACCCTACCAGAATGCTCCTGAACTCATAAAGCAGACCCTAATAGATATGAACAATTTGATATCTTCCTGCACTATTATAGTTGGAGATTTTAACACCCCTTTGACAGTTTATAATAGGTCCTCCAAGAGGAAATTGAACAAAGAAATATTAGACTTAAACCTGACCCTAGAATAAATGGACTTTACAGACCTCTACAGAACATTTCACCCTAACAAAACTGATATACATTCTTCTCATCAGCCCTCAGGTCATCCTCCAAAATAGATCATATTCTAGGGCACAAGTCTAACCTCAGCAAATTTAAAAGTATAGAAATTATTCTTTGTATCTTCTCGGACCACCATGGAATAAAAGTTGAACTCAACAGCAATGGGAATCTCCATACTCAAACAAAGTCATGGAAGCTAAATAATCTTAGGCTGACTGATAGCTGGGTCAAAGATGAGATTAAGAAAGAAATCACCAGATTTTCGGAACTTAATGAAAACTAACACACAAATTATCAAAACCCGTGGGATGCTGCAAAGGCAGTCCTAAGAATGAAATTTATAGCATTGGAAGCCTTCATCAAGAAAACAGAAAGAGAGGAGGCTAACAACTTAATGGATCACCTCAGGCAACTGGAAAAGGAAGAACATTCCAACCCCAAACACAAAGAAGAAAAGAAATAACCAGAATTAGGGCAGAATTAAATGAAATTGAAAACAAAAGTATCATTCAGAAGATCAACAAAACCAAAATTTGGTTTTTTGAAAAAAATTAACGTAATTGATAAACCTTTGGCCAACCTAACCAGAAATAGAAAAGTAAAATCTCTAATATTGTCTATCAGAAACAATAAAGGGGAAATAACAACAGACACTTCAGAAATTCAAAAAATCCTCAATGATACCACAAAAATCTCTATTCCCAGAAATATGAAAATCTGAAGGAAATGGACCAATACCTGGAAGCACACCACCTTCCTAGACTCAACCAGAAAGAATTA
>NW_003852475.1:5225069-5228329 GCF_000181295.1 Otolemur garnettii | reverse complement strand
GAACAAATCAGTAGGTATCACATTACCAGACTTCAGGCTATACTATAAATCTATAGTGATCAAAACAGCATGGTACTGGCACAAAAACAGAGTGGTAGATTTATGGAATGGAATAGAGAACTAAGAGATGAACCCAGCTGCTTATCATCACTTGATCTTCGACAAGCCTATCAAAAACATTTAGTGGGGGGAAAGACTCCCGATTTAATAAATGGTGCTGGGTGAACGAGCTGGCAACCTGTAGAAGACTGAAACTGGACCCCCACCTTTCACCATTAACAAAAATTGATTCTCACTAGATAAAAAGATTTAAACTTAAGACATGAAAACATACTAGAAGAGAGTGCAGGGAAAACACTTGAAGAAATAGGCCTGGGAGAATATTTTATGAGGAGGACCCCCCCCCCAGGAAATTGAAGCAACAGCAAAAATCCATTACTGAGATATGATCAAACTAAATAGCTTTTGCACAGCCAAGAGCACTGTAAGTAAAGAAAACAGACAACCTTCAGAATGGGAGAAGATTTTTGCAGGTTATACTTCTAGCAAAGGTCTGATAACTAGAATCTATAGAGAACTCAAACTAATCAATAAGAAAAGAATAAATAACCCCATTTCTATGTGGGCAAGAGACTTGAACAGAAACTTCTCTGATGAAGACAGGCACATGGCCTACAAACACATGAAAAAATGATCATCATCCTTAATCATCAGAGAAATGTAAATCAAAACCACTTTGTGGTTTCATCTAACTACAGTAAGATTAGCCCACATCATAAAATCCCCAAACTACAGATGTTGGCCTGGATGAGGAGAGAAGGGAATGCTTCTACACTGCTGGTGGTAATGCAAGCTAATACAACCTTTTTGGAGAACACTTAAGGAACTAGAAATAAACCTACCATTCAATCCTTCAATTCCTCTACTAGATATATACCCAGATGATCAAAAATTATTTTACAACAAAGATGCCCCAGAATGTTTCTTGCAGCCCAATTCATAATAGCAAAGACATGGAAACAGCCTAAGTGCCCATTGACCCATGAAGGTATTAACAAATTGTAGTATATGTACACTATGGAATACTATGCAGCCGTAAAAAAAAGATGGAGACTTCACATCTTTTAAGTTTACCTGGTTGGATCTGGAACATATTCTTCGTAGTAAAGTATCTCAAGAATGGAAAACAAAGTACCCAATGTACTCAATATTACTATGAAACCAATATATGACCATCTACACACCCTTACGAATGGCAAAACATAACTCTAGTACAGAAATTAGAAGGGAAGAGGAGAGAGAGGAGAGGGGAAGGGGGATATGGGAGGAGGGAGGGTTTTGGGGGGGACCTCAACTAATGTGCATGATGCAATGATAGATTTCTAAACTATTAAGAAATGAATATAATGTGATGGATGTGTTACTTAGTTCAATGTAAACATTTCATGTTGTATATTAAAGCAATACCCTGAACCCCATAAATGCATCAATGTACAATGTTATGATTTAATAAAAAATAATTAATTTTAAAAAATAAAATAAAATAGTTGTCTAATTCACATTACAGTACCATATTAAGCTGCACTAACATTTGATGCTCTTTATATACCATTTAATATTCTTGGACTACATCCTGGCCTATATATGGAAAGTTGTCTTAAGGAAATAAACCTTCATAATTCTTGTAATAATTAAACAACAGATAGAATGAGACAAAAACTATCACCTGCCTCTCTCCCTGGTGGGAGTTTTGTAGAGCATTCTTTACAGAGACTTGTTTGCAGTGGTAATGGGTTCCACAGTCAGAGGTCAATGCCAACTTACAAAGGAGGTAAGTGAAGACATACACACCATATTCACAGTCACCTCTAAAAGATGGCAGCTTGACAGAGATGGTGACAAATGACAATGGTCAAAAAATATCTCCCACAATTCACTTTTATTATTCATCAGATTAGGAAAACTCTCAAATGTCTCTTTTATCTAATTATTCATCTGCAAACCTCCATTAGTCTTTGGGAGGGAAACAGCAGAGGAAGTGAAATTGCAGGCTCTGAGGTCAGGCTGGCTGGGCTGGAATCCTCACAAAGTGACTTAACTCCTCTGAACCTCCTTTTCTCCATATGTGAAATTATTACCTACCTCAAAGTGTTCTTGTAAGATGAAATGTGCTTTTTCCCATGTGAAACATTTAGCACTGTGTCTGACCCATAGTTAAATATTCAACAAATGTTACTGTAGCAAAATATGAACATTGAGGTTCTTTTATTATGCAAATTTAATTATTCTGTTTTTATCATTCGCTTCTGCACTAGAAAAAAAGATTGCCATTTTTTCCCATTTGGCAAAAAAGATGCCAAATATTGCCATTTTTCTTCAACTCCTGGGAGGTTTTGTTATAAAGCCCTCCCTACTCTCAAGGAAAGGGAAACTGAGTTCTGTGTGCCACTGATTCCATTTCTGAAATTTGTAGGACATCAATTTCTACATTTAAAAGACAAAAAGAGTGTTATTTAGAGCAGAGAAATATTCAGAAAAGCAGGAGTTGAGGATGAGTTTCCCAAGTTTAGAAAGAGATTCTTAAAAGTAGGAGGTAACTGTGGAGGAGAAGGCTTTGGTTTCCCTGCCTGTGCCCAAGGAGGCAGATACTATCTTCAAAGAGTAAAATAGGGTATGTCAAGGGAGAATGAAATGCATATGATGTTTCATATGAAATATGAAATTCTTCATGCTAAGGGATCTGGGCCTGTAAGCCTTAAGTTCTCCCTACAGATCAACAATGTTCAGTTCCATCAGCAGCACCAAAGTAGTAGAAGCTGCAGAGACAACAGATGTCTCAGCAGTAACTTCTGTGGATGCACAGTAATTACTAGAAAAGCTCCAGCTTTGTGGCTCAACTGTAGTAGGGGAGAGCTCCCAGGGATAACCATTCTGTTAGCCAACAATCCACCAGCATTTAAGTCAGAGTCAAAACTAATGTTGCCTTGACTGGGTGTGGTGGCATGTTCCTATCATCCCAGGACTTCAGGAGGATAAGGCAGGAGGATAGTTTGAGGCTAGCAGTTTAACATCAGTCTGCGCAAAAGACTAGCTGGGTGTGGTGGTGCATACCTATGGCCTTAACTACTCGGGGGGCTGATGTGAGAGATTCTCTTGAGTCCAGAAGGTTGAGGCTAAAGTGAGCAAAATTAGTACCAGCATACCCCTGCCTGGGCAACAAAGTGAGAGACCTTGTCTCAATAAAATTAAAAAAAAAAAAA
>NW_003852475.1:5194345-5224817 GCF_000181295.1 Otolemur garnettii | reverse complement strand
AAAAAAAAAAAAAAAAAAAAAAAACAAAGTATGGAAGAGATATCGTCATTACTTCCAGAAGTCTATAGTCCAATAATGATATAGACACTTTAAAGCAATTTTAGTAAGGGTGATAATCATTATAATGCAGGGACTCTGAGACAAAAGTGGGTTCAAAGGAACAGAACTAAACCTAGAGTCCAGGGAAGGCCTCTCAGATGGAGTCAGGTTAAAGCTGAGACCCTGGGAGTGAGAAAGAGATAGATAGGTAAAGGCAAAGGGGAAGTGTTCTAGGCTAGGGAATCAGCATGCTCAAAGCTCCAGACATAAGAAGAGGGAGCCTGATGATGCAGTTAAGAAAACACAAGTTATCTAGTTGGACTGGAGCACAGGAAAGAAGCAAAGAAATGACTTGGGATGATGATGAGGGAAGCAGAGGTCTGATCTTGGATAGTTCATAAATGAACAATAGAGCAGCTCATAGTTGAGTCAATGCAGCTGCTTCTCATAGCCATAAACAACAAGCCAACCGCCCAAAGGCCAATGCTGAGCAGTATGGATTGGGAGGCTCTTAACTAAGACAAGTGTTTAAACTTTAATGAACCAAATATAAGTACTCCCTGGTCATAAAATTTGAAAATTCTTAAGCTGAGGGAATGGCTTTACTTTTGCTCAACAACTCAGAGTTGAGCTTAGTCAATCCTAGCCTTCAGGTGGAAAAAAAAGTCTCAAGCCATGAGCCCATCTCAAAGCATACATAGAAGCACCAAGGAAAAGCCTGATCAATGCCAAGTACAAGATCGTTCATACACATTTATTCTGCAATGTGATTTTCAGCCCCACTACACTGTGCTAATGGCAAGCAGACCCCATGAGCAGCTGCAGACATATGAATGTTGAACATAACCCTGAATCCCATCTTGGCTACATCCTAGCTATGTGGCCCTGGATGAGTTGCTAGTGGCTTTGAACTTCACCTTCCTCACTAGGAAAACAGAGTGAATACTGTATTATAATATATATAATTTTTTTAACAAGGTTCTATAAGTGACAGAAACCCTGTCTGTGCCAGTCAACTAGCACAACCAAAAGAGGATGACATTAAGAATAAGCATGATGACACAGAAGGTCTTCCAAGAGAATGGAAGCAGAAACTAGGAGGTGGCAGAAAGCCATGGCGCTCTCATTGTTTATGTCTCTCTGCCTCTGCTTGATGTCTGTTTCCATATCCTCTGCTTTCCCAGCATGAAGACAATGAACAATAGCATGCAATAAACCACAAGTTTACATTACTTTAATTACTAGCAGAGATTGACTCCTTCTACTAATCTTAATTCCTAGCTCCTAGGAGCTTACCTCATTGGCCCAGTTCTGCCCCAGAGGAGGCACGTTGCAGAAACCAACCCGGGCAACAGGTGGGGAAAGGGGAATAGGGATTAAGGAGAAGTCTGGGGGTCAACAGACACCTCAAAAGGGAATTCTCTATGGTGAAATGTCACAAAAGCTTGTGTTCAGGATTCATCTGCTACATGTAGATAGCTAGCACATAAATACTCAATATATTATAATCTTTGTACCCTCACAAAGAATATAATAAATGCTCATTTCATCTAGATTGATCCTGACTGCTAAAATGAATCTGTGTAAGTATGGTATTTGATACATAAATTTATCACCATATAGGCATCTCTAAGATAAAGCTACACACCAGGTAGGTTATATCCAGTAATTATATCTAGAAAAAATAAAATTAGCTTTCCTATTTTAAAAAAAGTTTATTTTAGAGAAAGTATGAGACAGGTACAGGTTTTAAAAACCCCTAACCAGTTCAGCAAATGTGCAAATAAAAGCAGAAAGATGGCTGACCTTCAGAAGTACAGTGAGCACATGGGGAAACCTGAGCTGCCAGCATGTTAGAAAGCTGTGGTTATCTTACACTTCTCTAATGTCACTAAAGGACCTTGAGTCTGGTTCTCCAGTGTTCAATAACTGCCTGACTGCCACATGAGCACTGAACTTACTAAACACCTACATACACAATGAATAACAACCTATATTTGGTCAGAGAAAGAATTGAATGCGCTGTCTTAATCTATTAAAGTTCCTTTCAAGAGTTAAACCAAGCCATTAGCTCCTAGAAAGACACGTTGATTTACCTAAATGGAAGTCCCTTTCCATATATTTCCTTCAAAAGATCTTGTTACCAAAAACAATCAACTTGAAAGTCTTAAGTGGTTGTGTAACCATCTCTTGCATATAGCACTAGCAATTAGGTATAGTCTGGTTAAAGACAAGTAAATCACATTTATAGATTTGTGTATGTTGAACCATCCATCCATCTCTAAAATAAATTCCACACGGTCATGGTGGATTATTTTTCAGATGTGCAGCTGAATTCAGTTGGTTAGAATTTGAGAATTCCTGCATCAATATTCATAACAGATATTGGTCTGTAAGTTTGTTGTTGTTGTGTAAATACCTGGCTTTAGGTATCAAGGTGACAATGACTCTGTAGAATAAATTGGGAAGGATTCATTTCTTCTCAATATTATGAAATAAATTCTGTAGTATAGATATCAATTTCCCTTTGTAGGTCAGGGAAAATTCAGCTTGAAAATCATCTAGTCCTTGACTTTCATTCATTGAAAGCTTTTTTAAATGCTCTTTCAACTTTGTTCCTTGATATTGGTGTGTTTAGAAGTTCTATTTCCTTCTGAATGACCATAGGAAGTTTGTCTGTTTCCAAAAATTTGTCCATTACCTCAACATTTTCCAGTTTACATGCATAGAGATTTTAAAATAGTATTTAGAGACAATGTTTTATATCTCTTTGGTATCAGTTGTAATATCTCCTTTTTCATTTCTGATTGAGCTTATTAGGGTCATGTATTTCCTGGGGTTTTTTTTTTTTTTTTTTTTTGGTTAATCTAGCAAAAGGTCTATTGATTTTGTTTTCTTTTCAAAGAACCAATTTTTGTTTCATTAATCTTATGTATAATTCTTTTGTTATTAATTTCATTTACCCATCCTTCAGCAAAAAAGAAAAATTGAAAGGGTGGTGGAGAAAGGTGGGGAAGTGAAGACATCTCCTTACCAGCAACTTCCCATGAGACTGGGGAGAGAAGACTTCAACCACCTCTGACTGGGGGATCCTTCTGCTAAACATGACTCCAGGGGCACAGTGAAGCCATATGAGACTCCAGGAGCTAACAAGGAGGTCTAGAGCTGAGAATGCAAGGCTAGTTTAATATGTGCAAATCCATAAATGTTATTCACCATGTCAATGGAAGCAAAAACAAAGGCCATGTGATACTATCAATAGATGCAGAAAAAGCATTTGATAAAATTCAGCATCCTGTCTAGTAAGAACACTTAACAGAATAGGCAGGGGTGGCATAAACTCACACCTAACAGTTACAGTGTACACTATCCAGTTGAGGGGCACACTTACAACTTTGACTCAAATTGTACAAAAGCAATTCATGTAACCAAAACATTTGTATCCCCTTAATATTCTGATGTAAAAAACTTACAACAAAATTTAAGAAAAATAAAACTAAAAGAAAAGAAAAGAAAAAGTAGTTCTGTAAACTCGGTTCTACCAATATCAGTACTGAACCTCTACAGTACTAGTTATAATTGAATTACAGAGTACGTTTATAAAAAATATAATTTTCAAAAACAATTGCTGAATGTTATGCCATTCATGTTATCAATCACATCCCCTGACTAAAGATGGGATTTGGGGGTGAAATTTTTTTGTGAATACAGTAAATTCAATTATTTAATAATTGTCCAAGAATTTTCCCAAGTATTCTTCTAAGTGCTCTATGAAGATACATAGGTGACCAAAGCATGATTTCTCCTTTTGAAGAATTTATAAACTAGTTAAAGTAAAAAGATCTGATCCATTCAGTAAATAATAGGTAGCTCAGCTAACAAATGAAGAAGACAGCTGTAATCAAGCAAATGAATCACAACAAGAATTCAGAAGTAGAGGGGAGGGAATGGGTTCTAATGCTTACAGGAGGCTTTATGCAACAGGTGCGGGTCTAGCAAGGTCTCAAAGGATGGATAGGATTCAAATCACTGGAGAAGGAAAAGGAGCTTGGGTGCTACACAAACGAACCTGAGTGTGGTCTTCCAGTGCACCTGCAAGGGATACTGCACCACAGCTTCAAAGGTAAAGAAGGCTCCTGCAAGGCAGAACTCTGCTCCTTAGGTGATGTCTGGAGACAGTTTGATTAAATGCTACAACTGGAGACTGGGTTCTACTGGCATCTAGTGGGTACAGATCAGAGATGCTGTTAAAACATCTGACAACACACAGACTAGCCCCACCCCTGCAACAAAGAATTGTCTAGCCCCAAATGTCCCAAAAGTTGAGAAGCCCTCTTATAAGAAGAGCTTTAAAAAGAACTTAAAATAGCTCACTAAAGTTGCTTTCATTATACTGAAAGATAAAAGAGGGAGAGAGGGCTATATAGGAAACCAATGGCTTTACCAATGTAAAGCTTTAGAGGTAAAGCCTTCTTACAGAGGGACTCAAGTGTAGACTAGCTAGATTAAGGTCACAGGTTTGATCCAGTGTATTGTCAAAATCTCTATTTCAAAGTCAAATGATCTAGCTCCAGCTCTGGAAATTCTTACCCTTCCTACTGTTGGTCTCAAGGGGAACCATATCAGAGAAAGTAAATAGTTCAGAATCACTATTAAGAAGATGAATCAAAGTACAAATTCTACTAATAAAAGGCTAAAAAGATCACCTTGATGAAAATGTTAATCATTATAATGATAAAAATTATTATGTTAATTACCTCCTTAGAGGCTATCCCTTCTTATTATTACTCTTATGCACTTTGCTATATTTTTTCATAGCATTTGCCCACTTACCATCCCCGGAAATTAGATAGATGGATAACTATTCCAATTCTTGCCAAGTGGTTCGCCCACTACAGTATAGGCACCATGAAGGCAAAAACTTGGTCACATCTATCATCTACAGTATTCCTGACTCTAGAGAGTGTCCCAATTGGGCTTGGAAATGTAGACATGCATTAAATATTCACTGAACAAATAAATGATGATCACATGTCTATAGTGTACGTACACTATTGTGAAATCCAATTGTTTTATTAGAGAAATAACATGTTGGCATTGTGGAGGCCATGGTGAGATGGACAGATGTGACCCTGCCCCTTGTACACCTTGCAAGCAGCATAAATAGTAATTACAACGAAGCATGACAATATTCCTGTACAAAAGGTTGAGAGTAAGATAGGGCAAGCCATGACAGTGTCAAGGGAGACAGATATTACTGTTATTTCAGCCTTATCAGTGAGAAAATAGCAGATCATAGAACTTAAACAAAATTGTCTCAAGTCATCTGGTTGAGAGGTGATGAGATTTTTGCAAACATATACTGAAAGCTTGATCATGAAGATTAACAAAGTGTAACTACTTTGCAGTACACACAGAACTGAACTAGGAGCCCCATCTTCACTCTGCCAATATCCAGTTTCTTCCACTCCTGCTGGCTGTGAGGGCTTTTGTGCATGATTCTATGTCTGATAGTAATGGATTATACATTTCCTCAAACCAAAATGAACTGAAGATGTCTACATAGTGACATGAATTTTTGTCAGCAGCAGGCCAGCACTGCACAGTTACAAGTCCCCAAGCTACAGGAAGGATGGGAGAGATGAGGGTAGGAGGAGAAGGGAAACCCACACAAATGAATTCAGAATTGAATAACAGATTTATTTCTGGTTGGGAAATCAGTCTGCCCTCACACTTTACAATGGTTAACACTTGCAGAGTCCTTTTACATCCAGGACAAATTTCCAGATCTTCTGGTAAAGTTATGATTTATTGTCTTATGCTGCAGCATAACTACCTGCATTTCTTTGGAAATGTTTACTAAATGTCAAGGATGTTACGTACATAGAGTTTACCCACCACGAGGGGACATTTGGCGATGTCTAGAGACATTTTTGATTGGTATGAATGGAGTGAGGAGGATTTTCTGGCATCCAGTGGGTATAGACCAGATGTGCTGCAAATATACTAAGATGTATGACACAATTTCCCACGACAAAGAATTATCTGTTTCAAAGACTTGATAGTAGTGAGATGGAGAAATGCTATAGTTGACCTAAAGATCAGAAGAAAGAAATCCTTCCCTCAAGGACTCAAGGCAGGCAAATGCTGACAAAGGAATATAATAAGCATCATACTGGATGGTGTCTATATGCTCTAGCAGCACTAAGTGAGAGTATCACCAGAGGCTAATCACAGTTCCCCACCCCTACGAGATCTCTGACACTCCATATTAATCTTATGTCATAATTAATCTGTGTTTCAAATGTTGCTGCCAGATATCACACAGCCCCAAAGAGTTATCAAATTCACTCCCAATGATTTTTAATTTATTCTGTTCCTTTCTGTCTGCAGAACAAAAGAGCCCCATGTGGCAAATTAGGTTTAAAGACTGTCAAACCATTTTTATGTCAACCTTTACAGAACAGACCAAGCTGATGTTTCAAGTAAAAGAAATTACACCGTGGTTTGTACATGCATGTAAAACAAAGGACTTTGTTCAAAAACTGACAGAATGAAAATCAAACTCTTTAAGGTAGTTTAAATTCTCTGGTGATTAACAGGAACAATTTATGAACTGGCACTATCTCCTTCGTAAACGGGGATTTTTTTTATTGGGATTCTATAAGATAAGCACTTGTAAAAAATAAGAGTCCCTCTCTTTTTACATTGACTGGAAAACACACACACAGGTACCACACACACACACAAATACACATGCACACATGCATGTGCACAGATTTAATATCAAATAAAACAATATAGTCAAATTTAAATTTATTCTGAGAAAATTTACTTCCACATGGTTAACTAATGAACTACACAAAACACTGGATTGTCTATTAGGTCACATAGTGAGCTTTCTTAACAGCTAATAAGGATATTTTACTAGATGACATCTGTAGACACAATGTACCTTTAGGGCTGAATGATTTGTTTTATAGTTTCTCTTTAGTTAAAGCTGATTTCCTTATTTTTTAACTTTTTTCAAAAAGAGGCTTCTTAAATTAATTGTTTCCACATGTTCAACTCACTGTCTGCCAGAGGACATTCTCATTAAGATGCATTTCCACCCACTCCTCCATCATTAACCGTTTACAAACACACTACAAAGGTTGTATTCAGAAAGAGGTTTTCACTTTCTGTTGCAAATAGAAATTTGAGCCAGAGGGTATTTTCCTGATCCAGTCCAACCTAGGACATATTTTTCTGATTATACAGCATTTACTCAGAACTTTGCTAGCAGAGAACAGATTAGATGTGAAATCGTTAAGTCTTACAGGCTTAACATCATATAAAATTTACTATATTATCTGTATAGCTGAATCCTCCATGTAATTAGTGCTGAAACCAAGCCAACTAACAACAATCATACTGAGAAAAGTGTTCCATATATCATTTCATATTTTATCACGCATATTTGTTTTATAGACATTAAAAGAACTAATAATAACATCAGTTGACCTGGAATTAAAGTGATATTTATATGATGCATAGTTAAATTAAAAGACTCTGACCTAATGAATTCATCACACAAAATTCTTTGCTGAAGTTTTCTATTAGCAATATAATCTCTATAGATACATTACTATTGGTGTATGCCCTAGTTTCTGTTTGTTTAGTGACCACCAAAATACAGAGGATCTCTGTATTTTTATCTCACTGCTTTGTACAGTTAATGGTCCAAGTATAGAATTCAAAGTCTGATACAACTACAAACATTTATCTCTCACTGATGCAAATTGTATAAGCTATCTTCCATCATCTTATACTTTCTTCATGAGTTATTTATTCCTTGATAAAGAAATATAGTAGAATCTCCATAGTTGACTACCTCCCTGTATTGAACACCTCCTTAAGTTGACCTGATTGTCATAGACCGACACGCACCACATGTACATAACAGTACAGGAGGCCTAGTTCCTTACATTGACCACCTCTGTATGTCTACTTGTTTGTTATAGTCCCTTGGGTGGCCAACTTACAGAGGTTCCATTGTCTATTAAGCTAGGCACCTCAGGTCTTTTCCACAGACCTCCTGCCTTCATTTCTCCATTAGACAGTCATCTATCTCTATTAGAGGTTAATATGATTCAAATCCACAGAATACATTTAATTGTTAAAATGCCTCATAATGTAATTTAAACATTCCTGTGATAATCAGTGTACATTTTAGCTGTCTAAATATTCTCTGGAATAATTTAAGCAGCCCACAAATCTCTTCCTTAAAGCAACAAATGTTCAATTTAACTATAGCTTCCTCCACTACTGTCTATTTTTACAATATGAATATTTACTATCTTAGAACTGAGACAGCCTACACATTTACACTTAGGAACATCTATTTGCATCCAAATTTCCACCATTAGTCATATGCAATGATGTGACATAGAATTTGTTTTAGTTACCCTAATAGATTTGAATGTGATATCTTCAAAACTAAAAGGACCTAAGATTAATTTGCTGGTCATTTATGCAGCTAGAGATAAAACATTTTGTATAATACTGATTTGAGTATTGAAAAATTTACATTTTTATCATGAAAAAAATTCTCTTTAAATTTTTTATCCCAGTTTTGACATCATAGTTTTACAGAGTGAAATGTTAATGCTGGTTCAAAGATATTCAAATTCCTCATAAGATGAGAAATATTTTAAAACCACATGGATATAGAGAATATCAAAGAATAGAAAATGCAAAATTTGCCCTTTGGTGTTAGGATATTTTCTGTATGAAAACACATGGCCAAATGTGAAATGTTGAATAAATATGAAACTAAATATGCAATTTCAGTTCATTCAAATTTGTTGTAGTGTTAACCTGAATTGAGGTAAATATTTAATTATTTAGCTATGTGCTGCTTATTTTTAAGAGGATTTAGGGAAGTAGCTGGGGGAATTTTCTCTTTCAGCTTTGATTGTGGAGTGTGTGGGCACTATAGGATGGAGGTGTCAAACAGACCAGTAGAATGAATAAGGGTTACAGGAATTCTTTAATGTTGTGAACACAAATTCTAGTCCACATCATAGCCAAATGTACATGTTTCCCCACCGCTCCCATAGGTATTAAAGCACTTCAGATGGGACTTCTGGTTGCACGTTTTTCAAGTTATTTCTTATTGCTTTGGTATTTAATAGATAATGGTTTTCTATTCAGCTTTGTCATTACTTCAAATCAATCATACCTCTCAATGATTTGAAAGAAATAGTGATTTTCTGTAAATATGGTATACACACACATATATATGCACATGGACACACAAAATAAGTTCTCTCCCCACTCTGGTAATACCGAAAACTATGTGATTTAGTCAACAACTTATTTTTTTTTTTATTTTTTTTTTTGGGCCGGGGCTAGGTTTGAACCCACCACCTCCATATATGGGGCCAGCACCCTACTCCTTTTAGCCACAGGTGCTACCCAACAACTTATTATTTTTAATTTAATTTTAAGGCAGAGACAGTAATGAAATCTTTAGAAGATGAAACTTCACCTAACAACACAAAATGACTTTGCTGTTGGAAACACATATGAAAGAATCTAGAAAAATAAGCTTGTATTCCTTTTCTTTGTATAAATGAGTAATTTAAACGTCCAGATTTTAGGTTCATTTTTCTCTATAATAGAAGTCAAATTAATTGGCTAACTTGAAATTCATGAAACCTGGCAACTGCAGAAGTAATTATGGCATAGAGTAACCAATAATATAGGCATACAATTACGTTTGTTAAGATATCTTAATTTCTTTCTGCAGTAATACTAATGCGTGTAATCTGCTCTACAAGTATTCTAACTTTTCACATCTCCACAGATATGAAAAGTCACAAGATGCCAGTCAAAAAAAGTAAAGAATGGGCAGTTTCAGTGATGGCAAAGCAGAGCTATTGCCCTGGAGAGAAAATACAGCAGATGATATTTTTTTATATCATACCCTACATTTCTTTTCCTTTGGGGAATTTAAACACAAAACAACCAACATGCTTTGGCAGACTCAGAACCTTTCAACTCCTCCAGCTGACTTGCTCATAAACGTTCCATGGCTCAAGAAGAAAATCATTGGTAAAATAAGCTGACTGAGCACTGAAATCACATTTTCTTTAAAAGTCCTAACAACAGTGCAGGCTCTCCTGATTTATAGCAAATGATGTTTTAAAGGACTGGCAGAAGAGGGTCTCTTCTGACATGTAATGCACATAAATATTTCACTAGGATTTTCAGAGTAGTCACATTTGTTCATTTAATTAGACTTTTTATTATATATAACTATTTTACTAAAGATAACAAAAATTATGAAATGCACTCATGAATAAATAAGTGGCACCTTTATATGACATCCAACTTAAAAATAAATAGAATAATACGTTAGTTTAACTATTCACAGGTATTTAAATGTGATCTAAAGAAGCTGCAAAACATATATTTTATAGTAAAAATTCAGCAAGCTTTTGAATATATTTAAAATCATTATATAAAAAACTAACAAACTGAAGACCACACATTACTGAGAGTAAATAAGCACAAGGACATGAGAAAATTTAGTTGAATATTTGGGTCCAATAAAAGGTCCATATATCTGACCGATTATTTTAACAGAATTTAAGACAGTATGAACATCATCATAATACTTCTCCAAACACACAAAGACCATTACTATGGTTTTAAAACTAGATTTCTTCTATGATTAGTACACGACCATAATTTGGGGGAAGATAGATTATCTCAATCAGATCAGCACTTTTTCCGATGGAATAGTATATTTCTTCCATATGTGATTACCTTTTTAAAATCACAGGAGGCATATTGAAAGATTTTAGTAACCACCATGAACCTGTAAGTAATAAACAACCGTTTAAGAACAAATTATATTATTTATAGAATAAAGAGGAATAGTCACAAAACCATACAGTGGTTCTCCTAGACCAGTGTTTCTCAACCTGTGAGTCGTAACCCACAGGAACTGTATTAAAGGGCCATGGCATTAGGAAAGTTGAGAACCACTGTCCTAGACTGATCAGATTGTATATCTGTGTGTCCTGGATCAGAGGAAGGAGGAAAAGAGTAGACAAAGTCAACAGTCCTGTCTGTGAATGTATAAATGCACATACCTTTCATTTTACAAAAAAGCCATGTTTGAATCCTCTCATAATGGCATTTTTGTCTTTGATTGTTGATGAAAGTAATTTCATGTACAATTATCAATTACTATTGATTTTCTCAGAAACTTTGTATCTTTTCACAATGGAGACCCTAAGGCAGATAGTAACTCTGCAAGTTAATGTTGAGTTACTTGCAGAAAGCAACAGTGACAAGGTGAAAGATACTCCTTAGGCATCAACGGAAGAGGACAGATAGGTTAAGGTTTTGTGATTAGAATTCAGGACATCTATATGCTATTTTTCACATCAAAAATGTAATATAGTATGGGAAAAAATTAAAATGTTATAAAATCAGACAAACGTCAGCTTTTGGATCCTGGCTCTATCACATTGCTTAACCCTGGGCATTTTAATTCAATGTTTTGACCTTTTTTTCCCTTATCTGTAAGATGGAACTAATACTGTTCACCTATGAATTAGCTGTGATGCCTGATGAGCTAACAAATGCAAAGACAGGTCTGACACCAATAGGTACATGGTAGATATGTGCTCTTATAGAGTCTTTCTAGGAGAAGGTCATCGGGAGATACTTCAGAGAGACTCATGCAAAAGCCATGCAAAGAAAAGGGACATTTCATGAGTTTACATCTAGCTACCACACCTTGTCTTTCCTCATTATTTCAAATGGGAGATTTTTAGTCACTGGCTTCAAGTATTTCAACAACTCTTCCAATGCTATATCCCTCTTATCTCCATAATCTTCTCTATAATTTCTGTGAAAGGCAAAGAAATTTAGTTGCCTGCTTCTCTCCCACTGAGCATTAATCATTCCCTTTCTCATTTTCTTTTGTAGCAAAAATTTCAACTTCCTTTCAAAATTGGTCTAAAGGAGTACAATCCAAAGATAATCAAAATATGCCTATAAGTATTTTATGTTAGACATTTTTTAAAAGCCACTTCCAGGTCTTCCCATTCCACCAACACAGAAACAGCATCTACTTCAATTCCCCCGTGGAGAAGATCACCATATAGTTGGTAGCTGACTTACAAACTAATAAAGAAAGAGACCTCCCAGTGAAATGTCAAACATTTGAACAGTGAATGAGAAAACTGTGGTTAACTGGATGAAAGATTTGAGTTAGTTAATTTATCCAGATACTATAAAAAAGCTCAGTGATTTTAGCAATTATTGGCACCCCTTTTACTGGTTTTTGGTACTCAACCACTAAAATTAGAGATTAACTATATAATTTTCTCTAACTGAAGTCTAGCTATGAGAAGTTGAGAAAAATCTGAGCTTCAAATGGAGAATTAATATGACACCAAGAAATATAATTTTTAAGTAACGGGCAGTAGAGAAAGAAGCCATAAAAGAAAAAAATGGGAATAACAATATAAAAATCAAATGCATATAAATTAAGACAAGAAACAGAAAATATACATGCTACAGTGATGTAGACAATAATATTTAACAATTAGTGACACTCTGTTGAGAATCCAATTTGTGTTAGATGTTACGGAATCCAATTTGTGTTAGATGTTATGGAGGATGATGGAATACAAAGATAAACGCAAGGAAGTATGATCCCTGTTCCCTAAGATTTTAATAAAAACTAAAGGGGGAAGCCCATATACAAAGAATAAAAAAATTATTTTTAACTCAGAAGATATCATTGGGGAAATCCACTTTTGTTTTCTGAAATGAAGTAGGTGCAAGGAAAACAGCACGGGATTTGAAATCACCCAGGTCCTAGTCCCTAACTGTGCTACCAAAGGGTTTGTAATCTTGGGCAGCTCAGATGACCCACCCTGGAACTCAATTTTCTCACATGTAACATAAGGAGATTTACTACATGATCTCAGCGGTATATAGGGTATTCCATAATTCCGATTCACTGAGGAGGCATACCCCATATCTGGATGTACACGATTCTTGAAAGAAAGAAAATTCTGAGATAGAACTCAAAGGAGAGATGAAATGGATTATTGGCAAACTGTCAAAGAAGAATTTCAGGCAAAGCGAAAGTCATATACAAAACCCCAAAGCTATAAACAAGAGAGTAGTAAGTCAAAGGCAAAATTCATACCTGCTTAGCTGGAACATGGAGTCAGAGAGAAATGTCGGTAATGAGATGGGAAAGAAGGTAGGCGCTTAGTGGGTTGACACCTGTAGCACAGTGGTTAGAGTGCCAGCCACATACACCAACACAGGTGAGTTGGATCCTGGCCCGGGCCTGCTAAACAACAATGACAACTACAACAGAAAAATAGCCGGGTGTTGTGGTGGGTGCCTATAGTCCCAGCTGCTTGGGAGGCTGAGGCAAGAGAATTGCTTAAGCCCAAGAGTTTAAGGTTGCTGTGAGTTCAACCTCACAGGAAGGTAAAAAGGAATCCAAAGCAGTAAAACAAAATCAGGGAAATATAAAGGTAGAGTGATACCACGGAACTCTACCAAGGGCAGACATAGTGAAACTCTGTCTCAAAAAAGGAAGGTAAGGGATGGAAACAAGCATTTCAACTGAAGACAGGACAACAGCAGAAAATAACACAGGAATTAAATGAAGACTATATCTGAAGAGTAAACAAAAAAAATTAAGGCAAGAGATAAAAGTTCAAACAAAAGAGAACTAAGAAAGTGAAATGCAATTCAAAGTCAGGAAAGTAGAAAAACAGCTCCTGGGTTGATAAATAGGAGAAAAAAGTAAGTAGTGTGAGAAAATGAATGAGTAGGTGGGTTATAAAAAGTAGGTTGAGGCTAAAGATAGAGAAATGGTCAAAGATTTGAACACTACCCCAGAATCAGAGCCTGAAGTACTACACCAAAATGGGCATTTTTTTTTTTTTTTTTTTTTTTTTGGCCAGGGCTGGGTTTAAACCCACCACTTCTAGCATATGGGTCTGACGCCCTACTCCTTTAAGCCACAGGGGCCACCCCAAAATGGGCATTTCATGGTTATTCCAACAGCCTGGAAAGTTTGGCTTTGGCAATTGTTTTAGTTTCCACATGTAAAGCAGGATAAATATAGAAAAGGAAGTGAAATTATTAGAGAATTTTTATGAAATACTTTCTTTTTCCTGAGCTTAAAACCAATTAATTGGTCTAAAAATTGGACATCCTGCAGTATCAAATAAAATGCAACCCTAATAGTAATTAATACCTTAGCTAACATTTATTGAACCCTTCCTTGTGCCAGGAACCATACTGTGTTTTAAAGACACAATCTCATTTATCTCTTCCTATGAGAGGACAAAAAAAGATGTCAGTGGCCAGAAATTGTTGTTTTCATCCTGTTTATCCTTTCTGTATGTGGAATTCAGTGCTCCAAGTATACACGAGCACTGGAAAGTTAGGTACTCAGGGTAAAGGATACTGTTCATCATTCATCACCGTACTGAGGAAGTCCAGAGGGAAATATCACTATCACCTCACACAAAGGGTCCAAAGGAATCCACAGCATTAAAACAAAATCAGGGAAATGTAAAAGAAGAAAAAAACTGCAGTGCATAGAAATTAAATGAGGCAATATAATAGAACACCTGCTCTTAAAACCTTCAGCCTCTTCTTTTTATTCTATAATGTAAACATAATATTACTACCTGGAGGGTGGATGAGGAACAGCTGAGAATACTTTAGTTCTCATGAAGAGTAAAAACAGGAAACATCACTCAAATTTATAATTAGCTAGATGGCTTCTGTTACAACTGTGAAAGGCACAGATGCAATGGTGAGGTTTCCTTCTAGTTACTAAAAATTAAAAACATCTGCAAAGGTATGCCTCATAGTTCTCTAATTAATGATCAAAAGTGAATTTACTTTGGCATAATTTTATATTTTTATGTGAATACTTATTTGATTGTAATTAGTACAGACTACAAACTTAATTAGGACTAATCATTCCTTAACTCAATCAGAATCCCTAAAGAACAATATAAACAGGTTTTTATTGGTATTAGTGATGCAAACTTGTAAAATATAGAGCCAATTAACCTATAACAATGCTCCCAAAATATATAATAAAAATAAAGTATGGGTGCACTACCAGTTTCATGAGTACACTAAAAACATAATAACAGTGTTAATAATCAAACCTCACAGGATCAGTCTTCCTTTTTTAATGCAAAAGATATTTATGCAATCACAATTACGATGCATATTAAAATATGTGATCGCTTAATGAGATTAAGCATGAAAAGACTTCAAGACTATGTAGGTTCTATCATGTCAATGTAGCTTCCCAGTTAAATTCTCAGTAATGGGAAATCTGTAATTTTAGATCAAATAACATTCAGTTATAGTTCCCTTAATTCTGAACAGTTAAGCAAGGTTTCCTCAACCTAGTAGAAAAAAGGAGGAAGGTTTAGTCAACAATGCTGCTTTGCAAATTTCAGAGCATTAACAGCAAGTCAATTTCTCTTTGCTCCATTCTATTCTAACTCTGTGTTTGCTCCTTAAGCCTTGTGCAATGATTTAACCCCGCTGTTGAGAAACTGGAAACGAATATCTTCAGGTTGACATTCCGATTGCAATTTATGAAAAGATAACAAATGTAATTTATCTTTGCATAGAAACTTTCTAATGAAATTTCTCCATTGGAATTGGAATCTATCCTGAAATGCCTGGAATGTTTCACACAATTAGATGTGGAACTTTAACCACTTTCCATCCATTTCCAAAAAGTGCCAGGTTGAACACATTAGCACAGGATGGATTCTCTTGACTGAGCTTTGAAGTAAAACTTGAAAAATAGAAATTGGCTTACCACTTCTACTGTACCAAAATTACTTTCCAGCTAGGTTTTAGTCAGACATTAAAGGGGAGGTGCAATATTTGAAAAATGTAATCTAAACAGCATGTTCATATTTCTTAAATATTGTGAATTTCTCCTCACAATGTTACAGATTCATAGCAGTTTGCTGGTGAGACAGATGCCAAAATCATATGCTAGGAGAGCAGGGGAACAGACTTTTAGAATTGTGGAATTAACAAATCCCTTACCTGCTGCCATAATTTTTCAAAATTTCCAGAGTGAGTTCAGTGAAGTTCATATTGATGCACAAAAAGGATAAATCCAAATCACTACCATGGTTGAAAAAATAAAAGATTTCTGACTTAAATCTATCATCCTGTAGCACATTTACCTAAAAGCTTCATAGCTTTCCATTTTTTCAGACAATTCACAAGTTCACCATCTTCTGCCTTTTACTAAACATGAAGAAATCCATGAATTAGCAGAAGTAACTAAAAGGATTCACCATAAATTTTGAAAGAGTGTGCTATTTCACTAACTGGTGGGATAGTTATATAGCTTTGATTTTAGTTACTAGGTATTTGTTATCTCCTATGTGCCCAGAAGAGCAAGGTAGGGTCATAAGCCAAGGTTGCTATCTTTATGGGGTTTAAAGTCTTTGTTGAAGAAACACTAAACTCTCATAAAACTACTCACAATTAAAGGCAAAATACAAGTAGTCCCAAAATAAAGAGTATAGAAAAGAGGTGTGGAAAGGAAAGAAGAGATGGGAGTGGTGGGAGTACCTGTCTCAAACTTCAACAAAAAGGCAAATCTTGAATAGGATCTTCCCTCATGCTTAAAACCTGGAAAAAAGGAGAGGAGGAGTGTGTGTGTGTGTAATACAGAAAGAGAGAGAGAGAAATAATACTTGGTATTACTTCAAGGAGCATGAAACAGCAGATGATGATGAAGAAACAGATGCCACTAAGTGTGGCATTCCCCACTATCAAGTATGTTTTAAAGCTTCTCAAGCTTATATTTACCCTTCTAGAAAAAACTTTAACCTAAGAATTTGAGATCTGAGAGTCCCATCCTCTGGAAAATAACTACCAATAGCATTATTCTTGAGTGATCTAAGTTCTAAATGAAAGCAAGTTTGTACATTTCTGCTGGAACAGTCTTCATTGTACAGCTCATAAAGACTTTCTTTCTCAAAAGGGTGTCTGTGAAGTCCAATACTCCGCATAACTTGATACTGTGAAGTTTTATACTTAAAGTCTAATTCCTTAGTAAAACTTGACAAAGACCTTCCAGCCTCTGACATTATGGATGCCCTTTCCATTCCTCCCACAGATGGGACAAGGAATAAAGCAGCAGCCATCCTTATCCATTTTGGTATGACTCATGGGTTGAAAATTTATACATGCTGTACTCAAATGTGCAGAAAAGCATATTCCTATCTTCACTGAAAACCAAGGGGGGGGGGACTTTAATAAGCTTGCCTTTGTCTTTTTTTTTTTCACCACTGGCTTTTTAGTCTCTTTCCATTTGTAAAATTACTTTAGGAGGTAAACGCTATCTTTTAAGGATAGATTATAGGCTTTCAGGGTTTCTAATGCTTCCTTGTCCCAAAATGGCACCTTAAGTGTAGCAAAAAGCTTAGGTGAGGCCATGGCTATTAAGCAGCATCCTGGGTCTCTGAGTAGGTCTCCAATCAGTCTCTAGCCATTCTTACCCCCATCAGGAGCATCTTGCTCAGCTACCTGTTGTGTTCAGTGGATTCTTGGGTTTTCTCTTAGTTAGTCCAGGCCAGATTATCTCCCTTGCTGACTATGCCCTACCAAGTCTTTGGGTCTTGGGCATGTCCTCCTACTTGACTCTGGCTCAAGTGGAGCAACATGCAGCCTGTGTGGTGGGGCTCCCTGCTCTGAGCTCAGCTTCTTTCTACAGCCCCCCAAAGTCCCAGAGAACTTCTGAATCATTTTCATGACATAAAGCAAGCAGACCAGGCAAGGAGTCAGTAACTCATGCCCTCCCCAACAGTAAGTTTCTTTTCCCCTCCTGTAACTGGAGAGAGGAAATCAGGACACATGTTAGAAGGCTTGCTTCTACCCCTCTCGGTTTCTTTTACTTCTGTTCTTCAGCTCTCAGAAACTTAAAGGCTTGATCACATCCTCTTGTCCTTCAGACAAGAGGCAACTATCTCCATTTTCCATTTCGAAAAATGGCTGGATTTAAGCGTCAATGGATGAAGGTATTTTAAAAAATTGCATTTGGTTTAATATTTTTAAAATACTATAACCATCAATTCCAGGATACAATAATATCCATACAAAATCAGGTGCATGACTTGTCCAAGACATTTTATACTTTAATCGCCAGTGGACCAAATCTCTCAAGATTGTTAAGTTTTGCCTTATATTTATGCCCCAATTTTACTAAAGTACACGTCGATGAAAAAAATTTTGTAAGTAGAATTTTAATTAAAGAAGGAAGAAAAAAAGAGGGAGAGAATAAAGTTAACAAGAAAAAGGAGGAAGAAGAAAAGAGGAGTGGTTTTCCACACCAGGAATTTTTCTCAGCTTGATACAGAGTCAGCCCAATCTACCTTATTCCTCAACTTCATAAAAATCCTTGATGCTATCAGGACTCACTTGGTGGCACTGAAAGAAGATCCTGGATCCAAAGAGACATCAATTATATTATTAAACTGTGTTCCCATTGAGAAAGAGTAGGCAAAAAAGTGTTATAGATTTTTGACAATTAATATTTAAGAAAAAAATAATTCCTATTGCCACTTAGAAAAGATGTACTGAATAAAAATAAACCACTCTCCAATCACTCTAGTCCACAGCAGTTTATAAGTGTTTCCCACTCAGTTTAGCATCAGAGGGAGTATACAATGTTTCATTAGTATAATTAAAAGATAGCTCTCTTATTTATTTATACTTCCCTGCATTTGATAGATGTATTTGTTTTTGGCATCCAACATTCTCTTTCCAAGGGCACCCTATGCATTCTGATTGGTTAATAATTAAAACAATTTAATAATTAAAAGTGACCATTTGTGTTCCTAGTTTTTCTAAATCATATGTTAAAAACACAGTTTGACTCATTTTTTGGTAAATTACAATAGGTTTCAATATCCTTTTCAATCGCTTATTAAATTGCAGTATAACTTCTTCTAGTCTGCTGGCCTTGTGCACACAGATAGATCAGGAAAAACAGAGTTACTGCAGCAGCAGCTCCTCTGCAGAGGTGTCAACACACAGGATGAAGACATAAAAAATTTACATAACTGCAAATAATGCTGTTATGTCTTTAAATTATATGTCTCTGGAGATGCAAAATGTTATGTGAGATTAAGGAAAAAAATGAAAATGATTCCTTAAAAAAAATCATTTAGTGGATCAAGGGATGAGAGTTGAAAAACTTCTACCAGAGGACACACCGCAATTGAATCTGACCTCAACAATGACACATACTCTGTCCTCATTCCACTTATCAATAAATAAGGCCTAGCATTAAAAATGAATAATCCAGGGAAATATGTTTCAATAAGGCATTAGAATTCTACTTTCAGCAAACTTTTCTCATTTTCCTCTGAAATGAAAAGGACAAAGGCAGGTAACAACTGCCTCTCTTTCTTAGGTGAGATCTGGGTTATATTTTTGTCTTAAGATGATGATGTCATCAAAAGTTAATTATTTGTCCATCTTATTCCCCTTTTCCCAAGAAAGGGAAAAATTACACCTTCAGTATTATCACACTTCCTCAAGAAATAACCCCTTACATTCCTTGAAATGGAATAGCCTCTGTGGAATAAACATACTCGGATAAGCTTAAATTAAAAATGGGCATTTATTGGAATAAGGCAAATAGAGTAGAAACATAGGTAAAAAATTTCACCCTAGAGAAATAAGAAATGAGAGAAGAGTCACTATTCTCTCCATAAGTCAAGAATGCTGGTTTGCTGGCCCTGAATCCCTCTGTGATCCTAGACATTCTTACTCTCAGTCTGTCCATCTCCTTTACCCTTCTCAGTTTTTTTACCCATCACACCATCTCAGTTTTTCCTGTTTTGCTGGCCGATAATACTCAACATCCTTTAGGACATGTCTCTTCCCATCTTTTGGTGACAATCTGTATCAATTTGCTCAGAGACAACCCTTCTTAGCCATGGAGTTCTGGGTTGGGTAGGATTGATCTTCCTGCTCTTCTCCAAGAGACAGCTTGGAATCACTAGAGGTGTGTTGATGCATTAACTAACCTTGCTTTGAAAATTTCCTAACCTTTTAGAATGACTCTGGGAGAGAAATGAGTCATGGAAGTGATGTAGACTCAGGCTAGCTCAGTCATCACATGGTCTATCTGTAGATCCCAAAATCAAGCAACACTTATCAATCCATACTTAAAATAGGAATCCCACACACAAATGCAAGCTAATCTCTATTCTCCTACTTTTAGAAAACTGTACAGCATACTTATGCTCAGAAAACTTTATGTTTAATAAAGTTTCAGATATATATAGAGAGAGAGACACACAGCTGTGCTGTATACATACTTTAAGAACTGTGATCAGCATTTAAACCTTGGTATTGATATTTATTACTTATATAATGTGGAACAAGTTCTTTAAACTTGATGTGTGTGTGTGTATATATATACATATACAGATATATATGATATGTTGTCCCTTTTCTAAAATGGTTTTTTTAACACCATATAAGATTTTTGCAGGTATTAAATGAGAAAACACAGGTAAACCATTAAGACTTACCCCAGGAATACTCAACATCTGCTTTCTTAGATTCTCAAGGGACAACTCAAACTCCGTACAAACCTCATCATGATTTCCTCTCTTACAGAATGAACAGTATAAATCTCTTAACTTTATGCCAGCTTGAGTCAACTATGTGTGCCTCTCAGTATCCATCATCTACCAAGCAAATCCCTACTGCAACAATGTTTTCTTATAAAGGTAAAGAGTCAATGATGTGGCAATGGTGTAGTTGGTCTTAATGTGAGAATGTGATTGAAACAGATGAAGTATATGGAAAACAGTTACCTCTGCTATTCCTTCCTCATCATCTCTGAAACAATACTTTTCTCATTGTTTTCCCTAATATATCTATATGCATATACATACCTACACATATATAAATGCATACAAATTTGTACCATCATAAGCACATCAGGCAATTCTCTCTCTTTCTCTCTCTCTCAAACACACACATATACATAACTCCACCTTTGGCAATGGAAGTTATCTGGTATTCAAAATCTTGCTGTATTGCCATTCTCCAAATTTGGCCTGTATACTGCATCTGGTGAGCAAATGTGTTTTATTTAGCCAAAATAGGTTTAAGTCACAGAATCCTTTAAATGTGTATTAATGACTTGTTCCTTTATAACATTTGCTATGTCTCATGAATATCTATATGCCTAATAGGGAGAGTCTGACCAGTGCATAACCACTAGGCCTGCATCCCCACATGGTGACCTCGCTACTGTAAGTGGGGCTCAAGCTCTCCATTTCATTGAAGGCTATACTACTCACTATTCTATTCATGTCCACAAGGCTAAGCATAGCTGTTGGTCATAATGTACCTGGCTCCCTTTCTCTCTCTTTTTTTTCTTTTTTAATTTATTGTTGGGGATTCATTGAGGATACAAGAAACCAGGTTTCACTGATTGCATTTGTTAGGTAAAGTCCTTCTTACAATCATGTCTTGCCCCCAAAAGGAATGCCACACACCAAGAACCCCACCCCCTCCCTCCTTCCCTCTCTCTGCTATTCCCTTCTCCACTCCTCCCTCCTTCTTCCTTTCTCTGCTCTCCCCTTCCCCTATCCCCACCATCATGTCATCAATTGTCCTCATATAAAAATTGAGTACATAGGATTCATTCTTCTCCATTCCTGTGACGCTTCTAAGAATAATGTGTTCCACTTCCATCCATGTTAATAAAAAGCCTGCAAAGTCTCCATTACTTTTCATAGCTGAATAGTATTCCATGAGATACATAAACCACAGTTTGTTAATCCATTCCTGGGTTGGTGGGCATTTAGGTTATTTCCACATTTGGGCGATTGTAAATTGAGCTGCAATAAACAGTATAGTGCAAGTGTCCTAATGATAAAAGGATTTTTCTCCTTCTTGGTAGATGTCCAGTAATGGGATTGCACGATCACATGGGAGGTCTAGACTGAGTTCTTTGAGGGTTCTCCATACTTGTTTCCAAAAAGGTTATATTAGTTTGCAGTCCCGCCAGCAGTATAAAAGTGTTTTCTTCTCTCCACATCCATGCCAGCATCTACAGTTTTGAGATTTTTGTGATGTGGCCCGTTCTTGCTGGAGTTAGATGGTATCTGAGGGTGGTTCTCTAATAATTACAGATGATGAGCATTTTTTCATATGTTTGTTAGCCATTCGTCTGTCTAATTTAGAGAAGGTTCTATTCAAGTCTCTTGCCCATTGATGATATATGGGATTGTTGGCTTTTTTCATGTGTATTAATTTGAGTTCTCTATAGATACTAGTTATCAAACTTTTGTCTGATTCAAAATATGCAAATATCCTTTCCCATTGTTTGCTTTGTCTGTTTGCTTTGGTTGTTGTCTCCTTAGCTGTACATAAGATTTTCAGCTTAATTAAGTCCTATTTGCTTATTTTTGTTGTTGTTGCTATTGCCATAGCACTCTTCTTCATGAAGTTGTTCTCCAGGCCAATATCTTCCAGTGTTTTTCTTATACTTTCTTTGAGGATTTTTATTGTTTCATGCCTTAAATTTAAATCCTCTATCCATCTTTAATCAAGTTTTGTGAGTGGGAGAAGGTGTGGGTCCAATTTCAGTCTTTTACATGTGGATGTCCAGTTCTGAAGGCACCATTTATTGAATATGGGGTCTTCCCCCCAAGGTATATACTTGTTTGGTTTATCGAAATTAGGTGGTTATAAGATGTTAGTTTCATTTCCTGGTTTTCTATTCAATTCTAAATGTCCATGTCTCTATTTTCATGCCACTACCATGCTGTATTGACCAATATGGCTTTGTGCTATGGTAAAATCCGGTATAGTGATGCCCCCAGCTTTGTATTTATTATTAAGAATTGCCTTAGCTATACAGGGTTTTGTTTGGTTGGTTTTGTTTTTTTTTGGTTTTTTTTTTTTTTTTGGTTACATACAAAATGCAGAATCATTTTTTCCAAATCTTGAAAGTATGATGTTGGTATTTTAATAGGCATGGCATTGAATAGGTAGATTGCTTTGGGAAGTATAGACATTTTAACAATGTAGATTCTTCTGAGTCATGAGCATGGTATATACTTCCATTTGTTAATATCCTCTGCTATTTCCTTTCTTAGGGTTTCATAATTTTGACCTTTATAGAGGTCCTTCACCTCCTTTGTTAGGTATATCCCTAGGTATTTTTTTTTCTTTGAAGCTATGGGGAAGGGAGTTGTGTCCTTAATTAGCCTCTCATCTTGGCTGTTATTGGTGTACACAAAGGCAACTGACGTGTGGACACTGATTTTATATGTGGAGACAATACTGTATTTTTTGATGACTTCCAAGTGTCTTATGGTTGAGTCTTTGGGGTTCTCTAACTATAAGATCATATTGTCAGCAAAAAGGGAGAGTTTGACCTCCTCTGCTCCCATTTGAATGTCCTTTATTTCGTTGTCTTGCCTAATTGTATTGGCTTGAACTTCCAGCACTATGTTGAATAGTAATGGTAACAGAGAACAGCCTTGTCTGGTTCCAGTTTGGAGAGGAAAAGCTTTCAGTTTTACTCCATTCAGTAAGACATTGGCTGTGAGTTTGTCATAGATAGCTTCGATCAGTTTCAGAAATGTGCCACATATGCCTATACTCTTCAGCGTTCTAATGAGAACAAGGTGCTGGATTTTATCGAATGCTTTTTCTACATCTATTGAGAGGATCATATAGTCTTTACTTTTACTTCTGTTGATACAGTGAATAATGTTTATAGACTTGTGTACATTAAACAAGCCTTCCATCCCAGCGATGAAACCTACTTGATCATGATGTATGGTTCTTTTAATGATAAGGTGTAATCTATTGGCTAGTATTCTGTCGAGAATTTTACATCTATATTCATTAGTCAAATTGGTCTGAAATTCTCCTTTTTAGTTGGGTCCCTCCTGGTTTCGGTATCAGGATGATGTTTGCTTCATAGAACGTGTCAGGGAAGATTCCTTCCTCCTCAGTTTTTGGAATGATTTCTGGAGTAAGGGAATAAACTCTTCCTTGACAGTTTGATAAAATTTCCGTGTGAAGTAATCCAGAACAGGGCATTTTTTGGTTGGAAGAATTATTTATTGTTTCTTTAATCTCAATGCTTTAAATTGGCCTGTTCAGGAGCTCTATGTCATTGTGGCTAAGTCTAGGGAGAGGGTGTGATTCCAAATAATTATCCATTTCCTTCATATTGTCAAATTTCAGAGCACAGAGTTTCTGGTAGTATTCAGAGATGATCTCTGTATCTCTGTGGCATCAGTTGTTATTTCCCCTTTATCATTTCAGATTGAGGTTACTAGAGATTTTACTTTTTAATTTCTGGTTAGTCTGGCCAAAGGTTTATCTATTTTATTTACTTTTTTAAAAAACCAACTCCTAGCTTCATTAATTTTCTGAATGATTCTTTTCTTTTCAGTTTCATTGATCTCTGATTTAATTTTGGATATTTCTTTTCTTCTGCTGGGTTTAGGCTTAGATTATTCTTTTTCCAATTCCATAAGATGACATGTGAGCTTTTTAACATGTTCTCTTTCTGTTTTTCGAATGAAGGCATCTAAAGCAGGAAATATTCCTCTCAAAACTGCTTTTGCAGTATCCCACAGGTTTTGGTAGCTTGTGTTTTTATTGTTGTTATGCTTAAGGAAGTTAATGATTTTCTCTTTTATTTCTTCCTGCACCCAACTGTCATTCAACAGAAGGTTGTTTAATTTCCATGTCTTTGTGTGGGGTTGAACGTTTTTGTTGGAGTTGAGTTCCACCTTTAGTGCCTTGTGGTTTCGGAGGCACAGGGTAAAATTTCAATTCTTTTAATTCTGTTAAGGTTTGTTTTGTGTTCTAGAATATGATCAATTTTGGAGAATGTTCCATGGGGTGATGAGAAGAATGTATATTCTTTATCTTTGGGATGGAGTGCTCTATATATAAAGCACAGTTGCTCTAGGGTCTCATTTAAGTCCCTTATATCTTTGTTTAATTTCTGATTAGTGGATCTGTCCAGCTCTATAAGAGGAGTATTAAAGGCTCCTGTTATTATGGTATTATAGGATATCATATTGCTCAGACTGAGTAATGTCTGTTTCAAGAATCTGGGAACATTTACATTGGGTGAATCAATATTTAGAATTGAAATGTCTTCTTGTTGTATTTTTCCCTTGACTAATATAAAGTGAACATCTTTGTCTTTTTTGACTTCAGTTGCTTTAAATCCACATACATTGAGGGGGCGGAGCCAAGATGGCAGACTACAGCCAGCTTCACACAGAGGATCCCATCCAGAAGGAGACTTAAAGGACAGAAGTCTGGCAAGTAAGCTGGTGGTTTGGAGCTGAGCCAAGAGAGAAGATTGAAGAACCCAGAACAACTTTGTTGAGGCGAGCTGTGACCCCAAAAATATAATAAAAAGGTACAAAACCCACCACCAGCGGCAGCGGTGGCAGAGTCCTCCACTCCTAGAGCCGTGGGCACCCTAGTTGGCGCCAGAGGTGTCCAGTGCTCTATATGGGCCCATAACTGCTTGCTAGAGCCACACGCACCCCACGGGGACAGTGCAGGAGTCCCCCACTCTGGGCAGGCTCAGAACTACTTGCTAAAGCCACATGCACCCCTTGGGGAAGCAGCAGAGGAGTCTGCAACTAGGGGTGGGCCCAGAACTGCTTGCTAGAGCTGCACTTGTCCCATGGGTGGTGGCGGAGGAATCCTCCGATCTGGGTGGGCCCAGAACTGCTTGCTAGAGCCACAGGTGCCCTGCTGAGGCTGGCAGAATTGTCCCCCACTCTGGGAAGCCCAAAACTGCTTTCTAGAGCCCCACGCACCCTGCAGGGGCTAGCGGAGGAGCCTGCGGCTGAGGGCCAGCCCAGAACCGCTTGGTAGAGAGAGCCACACAGCCCTGAAGGCAGTAGGGAATGTGTCCCCCACTCTCAGGGAGCCCAGATCTACTTGCTAGAGCCATGCGTGTCCAGCGGGTGGCTGCAGAGTAGCCGTAGGTTCTGGGCTGGCGTAGAACTGCTTGCTAGAGCCACGCGTGCCCCACAGGCAGCAGCAGAGGAATTCCCACTGTGGGTGAGCCCAGAACTGTTTGCTAGAGCTGCGCGTGTCCCAGGGGCAGCTACAGAGGAGTCCTCCATTCTGGGCAGGCCCAAAACTGCTTGCTAGAGCCACGCACCACCCGTGGGGGCCTGCAGAGGAGTCCCTCGCTCTGGTCAGGCCCAGCAAGCTGTTAATCCAAGGAAGAGCATTTAAGAACACAAATACAGGTACAAAGCGGGCTGAGAATGGCTTGCTAGAGCCACACTCCTCCTGTGGGTGGCAGGTAGCTGCAAAGGAGCCCCCAGCTCGAGGCATGCACAGAACTACTTGTTAGAGCCACGTATGCCCCACAGGCAGCGGTGGAGGAGTCCACCACTCTGGGCGGCCCAGAACTGCTTGCTAGAGTCAAGCACACCAGGGATGGCAGAGCAGATTCCAGCTCCAGGCACCTACTGAGGTGGGTCCAGAACTGTTTGCTAGAGCCACGTGTGCCCCACGGGCAGTGGTGGAGTCGTCCACCACTCTGGGCAGGCCCAGAACTGTTTGCTAGAGTCAAGCACACTAGGGACGGCAGAGGAGATCCCATCTCCAGGCTCCCGATCCGGTTGGGCCCAGAACTGTTTGCTAGAGCCACATGCATCCCGTGGGCAGTGGGGGCTCTGGGCTCCTGCACCAGGAGGGACCAGATCGACTAGCTAGTGCCCTGCATGTCCAGTGGGTGGTGGCGGTGGAGTCCTCCGCTCCCCATTCCCCTGCCCCTGCAGTTGCCCAAGCAGGGGTGAACTAGGACTGATCCAGCTGCTGCTGTTCCCCTGCCCCATGGTTGCCCCAGTGGGGCAAAATAGGACTGATCTGGTCGCACACATACCCTGCCCCACCATTGCTGTTCCCCTGACCCCCCCATTGCTCCCGTGGAGCTGAACTAGAATTGATCTAGCCGCAGCAATTCCCCGGTCCCCCAGTTGCCCCAGTGGAGCTGAACTAGGACTGGCCCAGCTGCAACCGTGCCCCGCACAGCTGCTGCCCTTCCCCTGCCAACCAGTTGCCGCAGTCGGGCCAAACAAGGACTGACCCAGCTGTGCACATTCCCTGCACAGCCGCTGCTATTCCCCTGACCCCCGGTTGCCCCAGCGGGGTTGATCAAGGACTTATCTGGCTGCTGCCGTCAACCAGGTGGGGCAAAACGAGGACTAATCCGGCCAGTGCCATTACCCTGCCTCCTGGTGGCCCTAGTGGGGCTGATCAAGGACTGATCCGGCCACTGTCATTCCCCTGCCTCCTAGTGACCCTGGTGTGGCTGAATGAGGATTGATCCCCACCCCCACCCCCCGCCGTTGCCACAGCAGACTGAAGTAGGACTCATTCAGCCGCTCCTGTGCTTCATGCAGCCACTGTCGTTCACCTGCCCTGGGGAACCCCGGCGGGGCCAATCTACGACTGATCCACCTGCACGAGTGCCTCGCACCACTGCTGTAGTTCCCCTGTCACCCAAGGGGAGCCGAACTAGGACTGATCTGGACGCTGTCAGTCTCCTGCCCCACAGGCGCCCTGGCAGGCTGAACAAGGTCTGATCTGCCTACGCACGCTCCTGGCAGCTGCTGCCGTTCTGCTGCGCCCTGGTTGCCCCAGCGCCGGAGAACTGGGAAAAGAAGATAGACAGGCCATGTCACCCTGATCAACCAGAGGAAGCCACTGACTGAACAGTATTGATAAGGTCTCCAAATGGGGTAAACTCAGCATGGGATGGAATCAGCGGAAAAACTCTGGTAACTTGAATAACCAGAGTAGATCAACTCCCCCAAGGAAAAATGGGGAAGATGCAATTGAAGACCCTATCCATAAAGAGATAGCAGAGATGTAAGAACTCAAGTTCAAAATTTGGACAGGAAATAAGATTAACAGAATAGAAGAAAGGAGGGAATTAGAATTTCAAGAAATTATTCAAAAGATGTCTAAAGAATTCAACAATTTCACAGATAAAATGATCAAAGATTTTGAAACACTGAAACAAGAGGTTGCAGCCCTCAACGATCTGAAAGACACAGTGGAATCCCTCCAAACAGAGTGGAACAGGCAGAAGAAAGGATCTCTGACTTTGAAGACAAAGCTTTTGAACAAGCCCAGGAATACAAAGATGAAAAGAAATGGAGAGCAAAAACGGATTTTTCTCTGAGAGAGCCCTTGGATAATTTGAAGAAAACTGATATTCACCTTACAGGAATCCCTGAAGGCGATGAACTTGCTTCATAAAACACATAGGCTATTGTTCATGAAATTAGGAACGATAACTTTCCACACATGCCAAGAGATTCTGAAATTCAGATAGCAGATAGTTTCAGAACCCCAGCATGACTCAACCCAAACAAGACATCCCCCAGACACATCATATTTAACTTCACCAAAGTTAAGATGAAAGAGAAAATTTTGAAAGCAGTCAGACGTAAGAAAACCATAACCTACAAGGGGAAGAGTATTAGGATGACTGCACATCTCTCTGCTGAAACCTTTCAGACTAGAAGAGGATGGTCATTGATTTTTAATCTCCTAAAACAAAATAACATTCAACCCAGGATGCTGTATCCAGCTAAACTGAGTTTCATCTATGATAAAGAAATTAAATATTTTAATGACATCCATGCATTGAAGAAATTTGCCATAACTAAACCAGCTCTACAGGATATTCTCAAACCTATCCTCCAGAATGACCAGGGCAATCCTCCACCACAAAAGTAAACTCACTCAGAAACTTTTGATCAAATTCCAACTTCCACAATGGCAAAAGGATTAAAAATGTCTACTGGACTTTCGAACAGCTCGATGCCCAAAATTATACCAGGCTTATTGATAATTTCTATCAATGTGAATGGCTTAAACTGTCCTCTAAAGAGGCACAGATTGGCTGATTGGATACAGAAACTCAGACCAGACATCTGTTGTATACAAGAATCTCACCTTACCTTAAAAGACAAATATAGCCTCAGGGTTAAGGGATGGTCATCTATATTCCAGGCTAATGGAAAGCAGAAAAAAGCAGGTGTTGCAATTTTATTCACAGATACAATAGGGTTTAAACCAACAAAAGTAAGTAAAGACAAGGATGGCCACTTTATATTTGTTAAGGGTAATACTCAATATGACAAGATCTCAATTATCAATATCCAGAATACACCTCAATTTATAAGAGATACTCAAACAGACACAGAGCAACTGCATCTCTCCAACCTCCATCAGAGTCAAAAATTTTAACACTCCTCTGGGAGTATTGGATAGATCCTCCAATAAGAAGCTTAGGAAAAAAATTTTAGATTTAAATTTAAATATTCAACTTTTGGACCTAACATACATCTACAGAACTTTTAACCCTAACAAAACTGAATACACATTTTTCTCATCACTTCATGGAACATACTCCAAAATCGATCACATCTTAGGCCATAAGTCTAACCTCAGCAAATTTAAAAGAATAGAAATTATTCCATGCATCTTCTCAGACCATAATGGAATAAAAGTTGAACTCAGTAACAATAGGAATTTGCAGACTCGTACAAAAATATGGAAGGTAAATAACTTTATTCTGAATGATAGGTGGGTCAGAGATGAGATCAAGAAGGAAACTACCAAATTTTTAGAACAAAAGATAATGAAGACATGAATTATCAGAACCTCTGGGATACCGCAAAGGCAGTCCTAAGAGAGAAATTTATAGCATTGCAAGCCTTACTCAAGAGAATGGAAAGAGAGAAAGTTAACAACTTGATGGGACATCTCAAGCAACTGGAAAAGGAAGAACATTCCAATCTCAAATGCAGTAGAGGAAAAGAAATAACCAAAATTAGAGCAGAATTAAATGAAATTGAAAGTAAAAGGATTACAGAACAGATCAATAAATCAAAAAGTTCATTTTTTGAAAAGGTAAATAGATAATAAAAAATAATAAAATAGATAAACCTTTGGCCAACCTAACCAAGAAAAAAAGAGTGAAATCTCTAATCTCATCAATCAGAATTGGTAAAGCTGAAATAACAGTAGACCCCTTAGAAATTTGAACAAAACTTAATGAATATTACAAGAAAATTTATTCCCAGAAATATGACAATCTGAAGGAAACTGATCAATACTTGAAAGCAAGCCACCCCCAAGACTTAGCCAGAACGAAGTGGAAATGTTTAACAGACCTATATCAAGTTCTGAAATAGCATCAACTATACAAAATCTCCCTAAAAAGAAAAGCCCAGGACCAGATGGCTTCACGTCAGAATTCTACCAAACCTTTAAAGAG